>NW_019738891.1:44222-60868 GCF_002891405.2 Cryptotermes secundus
AAAAAAAATCAATGAGATCAACCTCATTTCTGTGCTCTGTACCCTCTGTACCCCCAATTTTGAAAAGAAAGAAAAAAAGGTTTATGAGATCACCATCCTGTCTGTCTGTGTATCCCTCCATATTTTTTCGTTTTCTATGCGGTCCGTGTCATATAAAAGGAAAGCAGGTCATTAGTTCTTTATAGAACTACTTGTTTTTGTACAGTTTTGGCGTGTGAGCTTTTGGAACAAGAAAGTTCAGATAATGGGATAATTTCAATTTTATTTTAAACCAGAATATAGTTTGTGGATATACTGCCACGAATTGCAGGAACCGTGCCTTCAGTCACCATGTCTGATTATGTCAGAACTCCACTTTATTTTTAACAAAGCACAATCAAGATACGTGCGATCGTTCTACAGAAGACGACCCAAATAACAGAAAACTTCCATCCACTTATAGCCATAATCACAATACACAATTTGCCTTTCAGTTCTGTGACACTCGTGATCTGGGCAGAACCACAGATGGTCCGAGTTAAAGTCCTGGTTTTCATAAAATTACTCTGTGCCGAGATAATATTGTTTCAAGTGGAAGATCTTAATGCAGATTAACCCTCTAAACAATTAATTTCTTCTAAATAATACATAGAAATTCAGTCTGTACCTGACAGGGAACACATTACTTCTCCACTACAAAGATCAACTGGTTAATGCTGCTTAGGGAAACACTGTTTTTTTTTTTTTGTGGTGAGAACCATAAGA
The DNA here is from genome assembly GCF_002891405.2 of Cryptotermes secundus. Classification (NCBI taxonomy): domain Eukaryota; kingdom Metazoa; phylum Arthropoda; class Insecta; order Blattodea; family Kalotermitidae; genus Cryptotermes; species Cryptotermes secundus. The sequence goes on from NW_019738891.1 coordinate 44,967, forward strand.
AACACACAAACACACTCTGTGGGCAGAATGCAGAGCTGTAGCACGATAATGGTGGAGGTACATATAGTGATCACCGGGGTGTAAAGGGTTAAAGTTCCCCAAACTTGAAGCCTATCATCAAAAATTGTATTACCATTTTTGAAGCCTCACAGCCAATAACCTACATGCGAAATCCCGCAAAACCAATAACACCCTATTGCACATCTTAACACAATTCGATATTCTTTTTCAAGCCTCCATACAGAATGTGGATGGTGTTTTAAAAATTAAGGGACAAGAGCTGGAAATGGCACAAAACTGACCTGAAAACTGCCCCCAGAACCCTACAGGCGGTGGGGTGGAAAAAGTAACATATCAGTCTTCTTTGTCATTAGGGGCAGTTTCCATTTCTTTGGGAAGAACCAGTTATGAAGAAGAATTATTCCAACAATCTACATTTGTCTCCTGACCAGGGGCGCAGCAGTGTCACGCTCAAGACGTCCATCCCACAACCTCTAATCATGGTGTCACAAAACACTCTGGCAAATGTAAAAATCTGATACAAAAGGCCCTATGTGTATACAAAATATATCTTTTTACACATTTTTGTATTTATAGTAAGCTCAAAAATACAAGAAATCAAGACATTAGATAACTATTTTCTCATAGATTTATTATTCTTTATATCATGAAAATTATTCACCGACGCCTTTGTCAAAAGTATTTCTTTTTTAGAAACACATTTATAACGAGTCTATGATAAAATATAGATTCAAACTAATTCAGTCTTATAAAATAAGTCACATGGTTGGAGGTCGCCGCTCTTGTAATGCTCTCACGATTCTTATATATATATATAGCACGCACTTATACATAAAAAGCCAAGGTACCTACTACTAAGGTGTGAGTAACACTGTGCCACTGTGGGTAGTTTAGTTCTGTATAGACTACGTTTATCAGTGACATTTAAGCTATTTTAAATCAAAACACATATTAAAACATTGTACCAATAAGAAAAGAACTGGTAAATAATTGTAAGCATATAATTGTATAAACTATTTCAGTCCATAATTGAACAGGGTGACCCAAAAAGTAATATCCCAGTATGTTCTACTGCTTACAACTCATTGTTGGAGAGTTTTAAATGCGTTCTGTCTCTGTCTTTCACATAGACAGAATTAACATGTTATAAATTTGATTTCAGTACCCAACAAGAGCACATACCAACACTTCCTCAGCAGTCCATCATACAAAGATACTTTCAGATTATTACTTGGTCACTCTGTATATTCAATAAAGGGAAATTTCTAACACAGACTATTTCAAATGCCGCATTCTGATTTAAAGAACAAATCCACTTTCTGCAGAACTGTGAAATTTCTCTCATTCTCTTATGAGTCACACAGAGTGTACGAGATACCATTCAAAAAGAATACAGTCACTGGTGCTATTACCATTCCTTAATGAAACTACTGGCAATATCCTGGGTCAAGGGGTTTTGCTTGGGCAGCTGCCATATGCCGGTATTGCCAAGGTACGAACCAGAAGGACCACTTCAAATGATGACAAATTACATGTAGTTTGGGAAGGCATAATATTTCACGCATAACATTTTAATGTACAAACATTATTTTATGACATGGGACAACTACACATGAAGTATGATCACCAAATTATTTCACCCTTTGTCAATTAGGACTCACTGGATACAAGGACATTTACCAGTGGCCTGGATAAACCTGACACCCACATACTTGGCCTCTGTGATGAGTACATGAACTTTATGTGAGTGCAATGCACCCAGCTACAAAATGTTCTGCAGAGGAACTGACCACAATGCTTTGTTGCATAACATATTGTCTAAACTAACACACTATCAAACTATCTGCTTGCAAGGTTTAAGAATGTGATAAATGTTGCTTCAACGAAATTAACTATCCTTCCATTCTCCTTCAAGAGCTTTAGGATTTAGAGGAGAATCTGATTTAGAGTTTCTACAAAAGGCACATGTCACAAATAAATTTATGGACTAAATAGTTTGCATTTTTGTGCACAAAAGAGAGCCTGTTGCCAAATTTGGACTCAATGCACAATGCTGCTGCAATGAAATTGTGTTTTATTAAAGTTAAAGAACTTCAATAAATGTGTTATATGCCCATACATGTCCTCAGATTAACTGCTGAAGTGTCTTATCATAAGTAAACTTTAGATCATTGACCTATCTAGTAACAATGAAGAAGATACCTTAATAATAAAAAATACCTACTAGTAGGAATGTTCACTGCATTGCATCAGATTTTCTTGCAAATTTTTCAGTCATCAGACGTGTTTCTCCTTCACTTTCTGATCTGATGATGCATGATGATAAGATAAATCCTACCAAATCCTTTTATTAAAATTACAACATTTGTCGACTACAACACAATGAATCAGAACTAATTTTGACATAAAAGAAGATAACCCTGACCTCTGCAGAGAATACAGTGACATTAAGTTAGTAAGGCTAAGCCTTTGTGTGCCCTCTCAAATACTTCCTAGCAGTTGGACCTACTGCAGTTATTTAATGAATAAATTAGTATCTGATTTTCTCATTGATCGTTTCTTCACATAATTTGTGTAAGAAATTATACAAGCAGATCATATATGACAATGAATGGGAATGGATTCTTGGAAACAAACATGTGTCATGTAAGCGAACTATTGTTTGCACAGCATATATATACCTAGTTCAGAGACTGCATTCCTAGCACCATAAGAAAGAAGTTAATTTCCAGAACATTTACATATAGTCTGTTAGGCAGGAGAACAACGCAAATGTAATTTTCAAAATAAAAAGAAAAACACAAACTGCGCAGACAAAGAAAAGACGGAGTGAGCAGCTATATTTTGGGGGAGTAAGCAGGGGCAATTAAACCTAATCCTGCACAGTTCATGATGATAAAGAATGTGTAAAAATATATATGCAGATACAGAAACTGAATTAGTATACTGAAAGAGGATAAACAGAACAGCAAAGAGAACATTACCTGAAAATAACTGAAGGACTGAAGTTTCTGAAATGAGTTTTCGACATCACTGGCAGAAGGCACATTGCAAGACCAAAACAGGATTGAAGCATATTGGTGGAATAAGATTAAAAATGTTATGGGTAATTTTGTGGATATTACATTAAGAATTCGGACAACAGAAATAAATTGTGGGTACACATTGAAGAAAAGAAAATCAAAGTACAACAAACTGACTTGTGGCACACTTCATGTATCACAAGTACAACAGATGTTTGCATCACAGGAAATCAAATTTTTAAAGATGTTGTTCCTGTTACTGATTAGAATTGGCTCATTTATCATCTCTGTCAGTTTTTACATATATTTCACAACTTCTTTTATGAAATTTGCATATTTATTAAACAGGCCAAACATACTTTGCTGCTTTCATGACAATCAGGCCAGTTTCCTCTGATATATATTATGCATTGATGCTGCTGCTGCTGCTGTTGTTCTGTTGTTAATTATGTACTCAATATGAATGCATGTATACATACGTTTTCTCATCCCATGATTGCTGGCATGACTGCAGTGACTGAATGTTTATTGTTGTCTAAATGATACAACTTGCCTTGCTTTGTCTTCTGTTTGTGTGAATTCGTTTGTCTTATTTCCTACTTTGGCTCTACTTACTTTATAATTGTACTTTGGGCTACTGACTAAGCATGTAAATAGGTGAAGAATAGAATTTAATTACTGTTATTACTGCTGTAACCATCACTGACCTACATCAAGACTTACTGAGGATAGTTATGGGAATATAACCATTTAATGGGCCAAAGCGTTTACAGCCAGAAGATTACTGAATTTATTTGAAAACTGACACTAAGTTATGAATACTGCAACTGCATTACTTACAACAATGGATAATAAGCACAATAATTTTAATATTAAAATTTATTTTTTGACCTAAGGACAGTACACTGTTGTTATTTACAGCTGCCTCTTAAAGCAAATCAGAACTTGCAGAATACTAATGCTTATCATGGGAAGAATCTAACTTACATGGTAGCATCCTTTACTGAGAATTGTTCAGAGGGCAGATTATTGTCACCCAAACTCATTTTACTCCCACAAAGATGACGAATTTCTGGCCCACCTATGCACATGGCTGTGAAGTTTGTCATGCTATACTGACATACCTTAATTCCTATATTACTTCTCCCATGAATAAAATAACGGTTCTCAAGAGGTGTGAATATTTCCTTGGAATGAATGTTCTTTTATTGCTAGAGAGGAAGTACAAAGAGGATCTCTATGTGTCAAATATAGATTCCTGTGGTCCTAACCTTGACAAAAACATTGAAGAATTCAACATCAAATCCCTACTGCTAAAACTCCACTGGTCTTATTTAGTATTAAGATTAAAAATTAGCTATTAGTATTAACAATAGGCCTTTTTGCTTATCCATTATGTATCAACAATAGGCATTTCAATTCAGTTGCAAGGTTTATCTTTTTCTTTTCCATTCGTTTTCCATTTCCTGTGTTTGGTCCACACCACCAGCTTTTATATTTGGTAAGAATCATATACCGCCGCCATCTTTATATATTACTGTTTGAATCTGCACAAAATGGCTGACAGGCTACAATGCCAAACAACTTCTTACTCACATACCTATCATTAAAAATTCAATACCTCTGATTTCAATTTAGGCCCTTACATTCCATACTTAATACTTTTACAATACAAGTATCTTTTTCTGTTTTGCTGCACTTCAAGATTGTGCGTCTGAGATATTTTTAATTTTACCTTAAACAAGATCTTTGGAAATAATTTACATGTCTGAAAGCACCATAATCTTTCGAAATCATCCTATAATGTTTCTCTTTTAACCTAAACTTCTAAGCACTGTACAACTGCTTTATAATAACTTACCAAAAATTCAGCTCCTTTTAATGTAATTTATAAAAAATCTTAGGCCATCATTATATGTGATAAGATAACAATATGGCTGTCATATCCTCCCTACAACCTATACCACTTTTGAAAAACTGCCCTCCCTTCCCCCTTTAAACTTACATTCCTGATTTCAATCACACTAAAAAAAATCATACTACAACTAATTCAAAATAAACTAAGGTTATTATGGTAACACAACTATATCCCTACCGACTAATACAACTGATAACATCATTATGTTACATTTTGTATGAAAGGGACCAGAATTTGAAAGCCCATGTATCTTAGGAGTGAATGGCTCACTTGAAAGCACATCTTGTAACAAATAGCAGTTTATGTACTGGTTTTAGTGTTAAGCTTTGAAGCAGTTACCGGTGACATTATAACGTCACTGTTATTAGGTTATATGCAACAAACATCCAGACACAAGCTAGTGAAAAAGGTTTGTTTATATTTGATATTATCCTCCAGGTAGCGAAGTAATATATTTATATATTTAAACACCCAAATTAGATACACTGAGGGTCAAAGAAATTGAGCATGCCACTATGAGATCCATTTATAAGAGACAGTAACATAGTTCAGTCATAAATGGCTACCATGTAATAACAACAATAATAATTCATGATGGAAAGTGAACTACTATGACCTCAATAAATGTTGATAATGTTAATTACTACACAAAATTAGTAATTGCAATGTCTTGCATGACTGATATTATTCACTTTGAAAGATGAAGAGTAATAGGTTTATAATTCTTTATGATGACAAGTCCTACATCTACAAATTTTCCTTAAATATATTATTATGGGACATAAGCCTTTACTGCTTGTGAATATAGGATCTATAAACCAGAACTTTTGAAATGAAAGTATTCTTAGAGTCAGTCAAGAATGGCTTAAGTGAAGACAGACTTAAAAATTCCTTAATGGAGATCTCTTGAATTCTTTCTCTACAAAAAGTCTCCACTTCTGACTTTTATTCTATATAATTCATAAATACTTTTGCTAGTCTCATGCTATTTCTTACAGAGACTTGCATTTGCACTTTCATATTATAATAAATCACAAATCATAAAATATTCACATTACTGCAAACTTTTTACCAACAAAAAAATAAAATTGCTACAACATCTGCAGCCTGTGAGCTGCTCAGTTCTAGTCCCACAGTAACTGTGCTCACAATAATAAATCCAAGATATAGATTTGTAACTGAACTACATCCCATCACACAACTGGTAGAGATGTATGAATGTTTGCGAGCATAATGGTCGGTTCCACCAACTTCAGTTATATATCGTGGTAAAATAATTAAATTTAATTCTAAACAGCAATCTAAATTAAATCCAATTCTATTTATTTTCTCAGTTCCAGAGATAATTGTACAATATTAGAAATGTTCACAGCCATAAAAACCTGCAAAGTTTCTAAGGTTGGAATTATGATTTCAATAAGCAGAAGAGCTACAACATATTGAAATCACAGTTACCATTAAGATGTTAAATGTAGTATAAAACACACTCCTGCATTAATTTCCTGCAGCCTTACAGATGCAATCTATACATGCCTTTTCCAATGATATCTTTGTCTTCAACAAGCCAGTGTAAGCTATGATCACATTTAATCAGATATAGACTATAGCGCTTATTACTCTGGTTGATTTCCAAATACTTATCTAAACCAGCATGAATGAGTGAATTTCAGCAACTGAGTTCGTTGCTTCCTGGTGAGCCGTTCTTATAATATTACAAACATTCATTAGTTTCCCATTAACATACAATTATAATATATACATATAATTGACTCTAAATATTGCACTTCTGAGATGGTGAAACCGGCCACAAGCAATAGCTGGACAGACTATATACCCCATAAAAATAACTTCCATATTGACTGAAAACTAAATACAGCATGGAATTACTTCAAGTTGTTCAGAGCGAAGGGCTTAGCTGCAGTCAGTATTGCAGATCTAGGAGGCATTATAATTTATTTATTTATTGCACTTTTAGATTTTTTTAGAATGGTTCCTAATCCAATAAGCATTATGATCATTGTTCTATCAGTTTCAAACTGGCATCCATAGAAAATCTTAAAGATCTTTATTTTGTTCTTTAGATAATCATCTACATATTTTGAACACAAAGTCCCTGCAAATGCTTGCATAAAGGATATTCTCTTTCCCTTGAGTTACAATGATTATAAACACAAAATTAATTTGATTCGTTTCATTCTGGTCTGTCACACTAACAGTATTATAAAAGATAAAACAATTCCATCCAGTGTGACTGGTGAAGTTTACCTTATTTCAATTCTTAATGCCCTTACATGTTTCGGTCCTTAAGAGACCATCATCAGAGGGATATCGATGATGTGGTTTCCAAACTGTATCGATGTCCTTCTGATGATGGTCTCTAAGGGGAGAAACACGTAAGGGCATTAAGAATTGAAATTAGAAAAACCACCAGTCACACTGGATGGAATTGTTTTATCTTTTATAACATAAAATTAAGTTTTTAATTAAATCATTGTTCAGATGATCAGCAGTTACAATAGTAGAAGAAATATGCACAAGAATCTGTACTGTTATGTGACAATATTTTCGAAGAATTTGGGCTGCAATATCGACTTTAACTACTACCCTTAGGGTACAGGTCCACAATGTTAGATGACTGAAACTTCATCTTAACTACACACATATCAACTGAGAATAAATGGCATCTTACCTTGTCTGTTAACAACATTTACATATGGAAAATGAGGTGAAACTTTTGTACATCAGTTTTCATGTTTAAAAAGGCTTCTTTCTGCAATAAGATTTTGTACGCACATAAATCACTTTAAGTGGCGGATCTATATCATAGTGTTTTCCATCAAGGCAGTGACCAAATGCTACATACAATAGAGGACACAAAGAAATTCACACCACTCACTGGCAGACGTTTTTCAAAACACTGGATTAAGTTGGAAAATGTGAAAAACTTACTGCGGTATAAGAATGAATAAAATCAATATTGTGAGTAAGAAGAGTTCTAGCTTCTGTGACGTAACACAGCATAATCCCTGAAGACAGGGATCTTCAAACACTGCTGTGAGAACCTCAATCCTAAATACTGCTCTTCACTACAGCTTTTAATAATTATATCACACTAAAAAAGCAAAATGCAAAATGAATTACCTTTTATTTCCAAACCACAGAGATGAGTGAACAAATATGTATAAAGTATAGTAATGTGAATGGTAAAATGATAATATAGTCAGATATTTATACTGCTGCCATAAAACTGAAAGACTGTAACTGTGGATAATTTGCCTGAAAGTTATAAACTGCATTGGAACTGAATCTTGTTACTTGTCCCTGCCTGAACAGGAAGCATTTTCTCTCTAATTGATATGATGATTCATAGACACCATGAAGGTATGATACAACAGTACCTGAATTATCTTTATCACTTAAGATATCTTAAAATGAATTAACGCAGACCTACAAATTAGAACGCTCCTCAGACAAAATGTAATACGTAATATTCCACACTTCTTTACATCCTGTCAGTTTCCTGACTGTGAGTAGTGGATATGTTTGCTAGAGCACTGCACTCCCTCGCATGAAGTTTGCATCCATTACTTGCCTTGGAAGAACTCACTAGGAAAAGTATACATATTTAATATATTAATATGAAGGTTTCTTTGTAAATTGAATGTGAGAAACTGTTTTACTACCTCTGAGATTTTATTTACTCTTCTGATGCTGTTTCTAATGACAGACATGCTTGTATTGAAGCATTAGTTAATTTTGCATGTTCTGTGTTTGTCAATTTATTTTCAAGAAAACCGAGTTTGTATAGGGGAGACAGTTACACCTGGTCTTACTTGTACTGAAACACAATCAGTAACACAGTTACGATGATGTCTATTGACTACTGAATTTATTTTTAATTTTCATTCAAACTCCCAAAATGGAATAGTACAAATACAAGTTACAGAATAAAGCTATCTTTAATAATTAACATTTAGGAAGTCATTTGAGCGCTGCATTTCATTTAGTGTCAAAGTGCAAACATTATATATGCAATATTATGCACTCATATAAACATGTCTAATACAATGCTTCTAGTCTTACTATAACGGCAGAGACTTAAAAAGAGTAAAAATTCCATTAATATTTTTTCTCTCAACTATATAACCAGATATAAAAGAGTTTCTGCAGAGTAATATATTATGTAGCAATGCTACTGTAGTGAATACAGTTTTCCACAAGAAAGACGTCTGATTCTGAAGTGATGGATATATGTAGACAACCACAGGAACATTATGGATAGGACATGACTGGTGCTATGGTTGAATTAACTTGTTTGTTTTATGAAGCTCTTATCCACTTTACTTTTGCACCAATTGTGCTCAAATGCACTTGATGAGGATAACCTATATGTAGTGTCGTCAGTGTGCGTTAAAATTGAAGAGCACTATCTTTGGAGATGTGATGCTGTGTAGTCTGGTAGAAGTTCACAAATGTTTCATAAGAATGCACTGTCTCCATCATCAGGGTTCAACAGCAACCTATGCAAGCAACAAACATGAACTTCTACTGAAAGAGAGAGCATCACACCCAAAAGGTAGTACTGTCCACAGTACTTCTGCAAGAATGTCAAATCCAACATGCGTTAAATTTGATACATTACTACATGACTAGCTAATTCTTACACATACAGTTGCAAGAATTTTATACAACACTACGCCATGACATCAACAACATACAAAATTTGTTTCTATGTTTGTAAACTCCAATTTTATATGACAAAATATTTTGTTTAAAAACGTTATTTACAATGATGCCAATTTGACTAATTTGAGCACATCCATAATTTTACATAACAGACACATATATATACTACAAGGGATTTAGCTTCCCATTGTAATGTAGATATTAATCAATATCGCTAACTTCATATTGTACAATAATTCTTAATCACTGGTAAATTAGCGTGTAAAATAGTCATGCTCAAATTACTCTTAAAAGAGACAAGTTTGGTGGTAGAGACAATTGGAGGCACTGTAAATGTCACCGGGAAACTACAGGAGTATGTTGTGCTGTCGTTTACAATAAATACCATTACAAATTTAAGGACCTGAATTTTAATACAATTTTTAAATTAATCTTAAATGCCAAGGATCTCCTAAAGGAGATGAACCTCAAAGATAATGTCTCTACAGATTCTTCCACAGAAGACATTAAGAAACTAAGCCTTGATTTTTACAAATGTATTAAACTGAAAGGGGACATGGAAGAGCACAAAGAAATACAAAAGAAGCAAAATGCTTTAAATATCAACACTCTATAATAATTTGTTAGTAAAAATTGCTTGGCCAATGCAAAATTATAAGCAAAATCATTCCCTATTAAGGAAATATTTTTCAAATGCCGGAATTTACAGTTGGAGGTTCTTTTCCTTGATTTGGAACAATTTGGGTAAAGCATCTTGATGAACTTGGTATTTCTGACATTAGTACAAAGAACTGGTATATACCAAATCCTATTTTCTTTGTGTAACATTTCTTATATAATCATGTGTCATTGTTTATACTGTTAATGACTTATACATATAATGGAATCTTTCCAGTTTCATTATTTGACATGTAGGGAGCAAAATGTTTTTGGAAAACCACATTTTACAAATCTGTGGCTGCAAGGAAGAAGTTCATATACCCATGTGTAGCAGTTCTTACAGTAAAAGTGTATTATACAGCAAACAGCACCTCTCTCACTCCAGTATCATAAAAATATGTTTTCATCCTGTTAATTCCAAAATTCCATAATTTTGATGCCTGGAAAGAGTGAAATAAAATACAGGTGACGTTTCTTGAAGTTGGGGAGACAGAGAGATCTGATAACACTGAATGTACTAAAGTATTACTTCTGCCCAGAGCACAGAATCACATTCATAACATTTAATATGAAAAAATAAATTCATCTACATGAGTAGATATTGAACCTCAACCCTGCATTCATACATCCGCATGAAGAAACGCTGACAAGACTCTTTGCTCATGACAATTGTTGGAACAATTTCTTAACTGTACAATAAATGACAATATACTTGTCACATAGCTTCAAATGCAATTGACCTGCAGTTCAGTAACTTTGACACTCCCAGAGTTTTTTAACACAATTTTCTTGCTTAAAATCAGCTAAATGTTTTTCCAGTTGACATTAGTGTTAAGTATGTTACCATGTGTCACACTGAATCAGTGCCATTTGCCATGATAATTCTGTTCTCTTCCCTGAATCAAGTACATGTACTCGTACATGCACAACATGAAAGTTTCTGTACTTCCAGATGAAAACAGCCATGCACAACTAGAAGTATTTATGTCATATTGATAAAGACAGTCAAAATCACCAAATACAAGCATGGATTTTTCCATTAAAAAAGGACAAATAATATGGCAGTTGTGTTGTGCACAATATGTATGCATGTATTCAGACAAACTTGATACCACTGAGCTATGCAGCTAGTTAGTACATGACTCTGAGGGACGGTTTCATAGGCATTTCATATCCACCGCTGAACCGCCATAATATAGAATCTCCAGACCTTACCTTCTCGACCCATCTTCGCTGCCAATGACATCTTTTCCAAACAATGTATACACTATTCCTGAATGTGCTAACACTGTTATGGCCAAACCTGAAGTACGTCACGGGTGTAGCAGAGAGACAGGGGCTTCACAAAGTGTGTGTCCACAGCGCCACAGTGCAGACATGGCACAGGATGACTGTAGTCAGAGTAGAAGTTGAGTCTCTGGTGGGGTGGCAGGATTGGCTTGGCACAGCTGTTGCACTGCAATGAAAACAGTCATCACAAACATGGTGTATGCCCATGTCAACCCCATTCATATATTTAATGTTCTAAAATAATCTGTTTATCAGCTATTGACACATATAATATTTTATTGGGAAATTTGCAGAAAGTCATAACCCACTAAATAAGCTGCATACTGCTGCTACTGCTGCTGCTGCTGCTGATGATGATGACTACAGGTGGTGGTAGTGGTGATGGTGATGACAAAAACTACAATATTTTTAGTTCCACAAGAAAAATGTCTTTTGTATATTGTGTGTAAGGCCTACATATAAATCAATGAACAAATACAAGGAAACGTTTCAAGTTCAAGCGTCTTGTAGCTTTAAAGCAGGCTTCATACTTAGACTGCTGGCACTGGAAATTTGCAGAGTATTATGACATACAAGAGATTTCACAAAAGATACACATTAAAAATAAACTAATTTTCTATGTGATTTTCTCACATTACTTAAAATAATAAATAATTCGGTATTCAAAGGTAATGCACCATTCATACCGAACTCAGTAGTCAGTTGAAGTACAACATACCCTCATGACTAATATGCTTACAAAATCATGATTTTCTATTTGTAAGCAACATTATCTCTTTGTTTTTAAAGTTGAAGAGTTGTTACTGGCAATTGAATGTAACCTCTGAATGTGGCTAGAATTTCGTTATATGGATAAGTGCATTAACCTGCTCAGGAAATATTATTAGATAACATTCTGACTGAAATCGGCTATTCACAAAACAGTGGATGTCGACGTAATTTTCTTAGATCATTGATGTATCGATTTAGTTACTCTTAATGCAACTGCAAAGATTCTACACGTCTATCAACACAATGAACAAATGTAACCAGAACTTCAAAACAAACCTTAATATAAACTAATTATGGTATTACCAAGACCACACTATAATACGAAAGTTCTTGGAATTGATTATCTGTACTCTGCTACACTGGTAACAGAGGGGTGCAGAGCTACTCATGGAATTTATAAATTTATAGCTATGAAAACCTTGTATGTTGATTGACATAATTTAATTTACATTCTTGAATAAATGCAAGTTATATAGCTGAAATATTGGCGTTACGTAACATTCGGCCAAACAGGGTGAAGATGTGGATTGGTTCACCTGACAGGATAGGATTCAGTAGCGGGCTCTGGTTACCGCGGTAATGAACGTTTGGGTACCATAAAAGGCGGGGAATGTCTTGCGCAACTAAGCAAGTATCAGCTTTTACGACTTTCCCAATTGGAGTTACTCAGTTAATAGTTCGTAGTTAACAGGCCTATATAACATATATTACAGGTCTCATAATATCTGTAACTTTATATCAGTTCTCTGGGTGGTAAATGGACCGATTTAACGAAATGACCTAAAGGTAGAGTTATTCCTGTGATTAATTTAGCACTACGCCATTGAGCCTTTCTATGTATTTTAACCCGGAAAATAGGTGGATGTTAGTGGACAACTTCCAGCCTTGGCCGCTTTACTCCCGAGGAAAGACCCCCGGGTACCAACAGGATGGGGGGGGGGCTAGGTAGGCGCCAGTGGTTGTCTGGGAGCGGTAGAGACGAAAGAGTCTCCCCCTCTCTGGGAATCGAACACCGATTCCGCTGTCGTCCTAGTCACTAGACTGACTGAGCTATCCCTGCTCTGGCCATATTATTTCTGACTATGTGTAGTGTGCGGTATCATTTGTCATGGTTTTCCTGTGGTGTAAGCACGGTCACAGGAAATTCTAGTATAGCAGAGACAAGTGAAATGGTCGGTATGCTGTTATTGCTCTCCAAGCTCTACAATGACGTTTGTTTCACGGATTGTAGTGTGATGGACAACAACGAGTTGTGTACAATAAAATGTTCTGTCGGCATGTTTCGCTGCGACATCTGGCCGGCGAGTTAGTGTAACAAAGCAGAAGGGAAGCAGCCGCCACATAATCAGGCTGATAAAAGTCATCTTTCAAAATTTTGGTACACACCAGCTACAGAATCCCCCCCCACCCCACACGAACCTCATACCATAAAATTATAACTACACAACTTGCAACCATTCAGGAATCGAGGTTCTGGGTTTCAGTCATAGCCTCCTGAAACCGCTAAAGCAGGAAATGAATGAACGAAAGAAAATGAAGTCTGTACAACTTCTATAATTTTTTTGGTAAGAAAATCGGAAGGAAATAAAAGAAAAATGGCAACTGAAAACACAAGAAAAAAATGCAAAAATAATTTAAAAACAATAACGTGCTGTTTGTACACCTTCGATTTCACATTGGTATTTGCCGATTCATTTCGAATTCTGACTCGAGGGAGAGTCATCGTGCCGCGTTTGAATTCCATTCTCCAAACATATGGAATGATATTAATGCATTCAGACTTCGCCATACAAGTGTAAGCATGTATTCTTCGCAAGTACGCATATGGACAGTGTGCTGAGAATATTTGGACAGAAGAGGGATGAAATACTAGGAGGCTGGAGAAAACTGAGGAGCTTCATAACTTGTCGTCTTCGGAAAATACAATCATAACGATCAATTAAGGAGGATGAGATGGACAGTTCAGGTAGCACGCATGGGGAGAAGAGGAATGAATATAGGATTTTGGTGAGAAAGCCAGGAGACTACTAGGAAGACCTAGGAGTAGACGGGAAGGTAATATTAGGATTGATTTAAGAGAAAGAGTATGGGACGGTATGACCTGGATTCAACTGGCTCAGGACAAGGACCAGTAGAGGGATCTACTGAACACGGTAATGAACCTTCGGGTTCTATAAAATGTTGTGAAATTCTTACGTAGCTGCGTTACTGGCGGCTTCTCAACTCCGTGGAGTTAGCTGGAGTTGAGGAGCCCCATGGAACATTCACATGCCACAACAGCTTCATCATGCTACTTACAGAGCCGACATTTTGTATCCAATTTATGCTTCATCATATTTTCGTTTAACTTAAGTCTGAGTTGCCATTAGTTTGTTTTGTTTCCCCATTCACTGTTTGCTCCGTCCGTAAGTAGTTATATTTTCAACGTATACTTATTTCTTCATTTAAAATGGAAACTACAGTGACCGTGCATAATACTTTGTGCTCCAATTGTTGAAAATAATAATCTAATAAACAACAACACCATTACGTTATCATAGTTAATATTGAAATATGTTATGGCTACGTACTCTATGAAACACGTTGAAAACATAGGGCTCCAGCCGCTCCAGTCCCTGGTACGCGTTGGACAGGAGGATGGGCGGGTCCATTGATAGGTTACGAGCCGTTCATTAGATGCAGAAGGCCATGCTTTGTTTCCTTTGTAAAAATACCGTTACGTTTTCATGCCCTGTACATCACTACATCAATGCTTCATAACCATTTCTCATCTTTCGTTTTCATCTACAAGGAAGACTAGTGACTTTTCACCTATATCGTGAGAATTCTGGCATTATTATATAAGGATCTCGTGCAGTCCGCATTATTAGATTATCGTTTCCTGTTCTTATTCAAAAATATTGTGGCGTATGGATCCGTTGCTAGGCAAAGACCGCGAAACTAGACAACGACCACTTGCTAGGCAACAGTTTCGTAAACACGCAACAGTACTGAGGCCGCTGCCTCAATGGAAGTACTGTTGGAGGAGGTGTTTTCTATGAATCCCCTCCGAAGCTATATAACTCGACCGACTGAGTTGAGTGTAGTTAACGCAGTGCAGTGGGGTGGAGCGAGTTGGTTGGTGAGTGAGGTTGTTTGAGGATGCGGCGGTGAAGCTGCTAGCTGAGACATAGCAACGCTTATTTACTTTCCCATCAATTCTTACGCAGAGAAGTTTCCAAGGTCAAGAAATTGCATTTATTATAACTTTGTGTTTATTCTATTTTTATGCACGTTTCAATGTCAGGCGGAGGTCACAGGGTTGGAGCTGATCCAAACATAGGTTGGGACGTGGTTTGTGGGATGGTATAAGCATCAATATTACATGGGAAGACAGGATCTCGTGTATAATGAACCTTCCGTGTTACAACCACATACACACACGCACAAGCATACATTCCCACAACCTGTTTATTTCTGCTCGCCTATCGATCTGCCTTCTGAATTTCAGTCTCACTTGTCGTGTATTGTATCTCTATTTCCTTCTATCCGCG
>NW_019738891.1:60927-81961 GCF_002891405.2 Cryptotermes secundus
TGCCTCTGTCTTCAGGGTTGAAGAAAACGCCAAGCAAGAAACCAGCGTGAAACAGGCAGTATTGTACCCAATGTGTTTAATTACTTGAGATATGTTCGTTTAAGGCCTGATGATGGCCAAATTGTGATCGAAACATGTAGCATAGCTATATTTGTAATAAATAAGTAAAATGTGCATTAACATCTATTACCTCCATTGAAGATATTTCCATATCACTCGTTGTGTTGTGTTGACGGTTATATTACAAATAAAAATCAAACATCAGAATCTTTCGTTTGCTACTGACATTTTAACCATAACATACAACAAACAGTTCTGGAAAGAGACCAACAATTCTTCTATTGTTGCGTGTGTATTAGTTGCTGCGGTAACGTTTTCACTGAGCCGCTGCCTAGCCACACATACGGATCACGGACTGATGGGAGGGATTTATGAAGTACGCCGCTGAGATGGACCCAAGTGACATGATATGCATAAAAAGTTTCATAAAGTGGCTCAGGCATTCAAACGTCAATGGGTGGAAGGGGATACACAACATGGTGATCGCATACGCCTTTTTGTAAAAAAAGGAAAATATGCCAGAAACAATTTCAGTTTCATAATTTATACTCTTCGCTCGATGTTACTCTTTTACAGCTAAGTTATCAAGGAGAATGAGATGCTGTGCATACAGCACGCACGAGTGGATGAGTACAAAACTTAGTAGATAAACCGGAAGGGCAGATGGGACGGACGTGTATGTTAAGGACGATAGTAGTAAAATAGATCTGAGGGAAGTGGGCTGTGAAGATGTGAAGTAGAGCCAACTAATATCAGTTTTCAAGTTGTTTTTTTCACGCCTGCCGGCGCTCAGACTGCATTCCTTTGTTTTGTGACACCGTCGGTAACCTCTATAAAGACGGGGCATTAACTGTTTCGACCACGAAAACTGAAGTGGCATGTCCCTCCAAAATGTTGACAGAACTACACAGTGGCGCAACAGAAAACAATCCGGACCTAAGTGACTTAGGACAGGGCCCAATGGGGACACATGTGAGTATGGTACCGAACTTTAGTGTTCCGTAGAAGCGAAATTTCCTTAACCAACTCAGTGATTATTAACTCAGGATGACGCCGAACCATGAAGTTAGTTACTTAAAGTTATTTAGTTAGTTGGTTGGTTGGTTGGTTGGTCGGTCCCGGCGCTACCCGACTTTCTGAGAAGTAGTGGGTCTGGAACGGGGTCCACTGAGCTTCGTGACAATAACTAAGGAGCTATTTCAGGGAAACAGCGGCTCCGGTGTAGAAAATCGAAATAAACGGCCGTGAGGATTCGTTGAGCTGACTACGCGACACACTCTATCCGCAAAAGTTGGCACTAAACTTCGCCGACAAACGGCGGTCGCTCGGTCGGTATAGTTCGCTTGCGGACTGAAATCACGGAGTTTTGGTTGGTTGGTCGGTCGGTCGGTTTTCTCGTTGGATGGCTGGGTAGTTCATTGGATGGTTGGATGCTTCGCTGGCTGAGTGGATATTTGATATTATCTTTACGTAGGCACGGAAGTGAATGCTACCACATGAACTGCGATCACAGGAACTTGTACTTGTTCCGAAAGCCAGCGATTAACAGCTGACACGAGACAGGCTAGGCTATGCATCATCACTATACACGTTGTCATACAAGTTTCATTTCTGCAGATGTAGTCACTTCCGCTACATGATCATCATCAGGTGGATACAGACACAGAACTATACAAAAACCACACAAACTGCAAAGGAGCTCATTCTGTTTAATGTTTCACGTCGGATCTGCCTTGCAGTTGCAGGGCTAGCAGTAAAATCATTCGCTTGTTAGCATATCCATGAATGTAATACCAGATATTAGAATAACTGAAGCATCAAACCATGTACAGATCAGTGAGGCCTAAACTAATCCCATACCGTTATATGTCAAGTCGGTGGATCAGATGTAGTAAATATACATTGCCCATCTGTTCTTTCCATAATCACCACCACCATCACCATCACCATCACCACTATTGGCAAACAGCACTTTTTGAGTCAGAGCATTCCTTCAATGACTCTGCTCCACTTGGCCAAATCCTTGGAATTAAACCCGGTTCTCACTTCTTTGCATTTTCTTTCTTCATTTTTGTTCTTATTTGCCCCTTTTATACCTTTACTGCGTCCAGGTAAGTAAATTTTATTTTCTCTTAATCTCAGACAGTCGGTAAGAGTCCTTGGACGGGGATCGGCCCGTCGCAAGGCCGCTACCTAACACAAACACAAACATCAATGCCTTAAGTGGGATTTGAACCCACGATCCCAGTGTTCGAGCCTCAGATCGCGCGGCCACTGCGATCGGCCTTCGGGTTTTGTAACAATATTTTTACATAGCAAGGTCGTTAGCCTTGCGTCCAACACCCAACCTGTTCCCGAGAGACGGGGTGGCCCAGATATACCCCCAGGCATTGAGTTTTCTTTTCGTCGCCTTCTGCGGCTCCGCAGCGCCAACGTTCCTATCCTGGAATGAAAATGAGACTGACAAGATGTATCTACCCGACTTCAGACTTTGGCGGGGGTAGCAGAAGTGCAGATGGGTAAACTGATAGGCTGGTATCTCCTAGTAATTGTTTTCATTATGGAATTCACCGAGTTACGTAACTCAGCTGGTAGGAGTTTCAGGGTCGCATTTACAGGGAATCACACTGCAATCCACAACGATTCACTTTCATTATGGAATTTTACGTATCAGAATTGACAAGTTTATACACTGAACTCTGAAATACTGAGGTACAGAAGCGACAGGACGCGCTGATGTGATCTGGAAAAGCTTATAGGGGACGTCATTTTAGCGAAATACACAAATATTGATTTATTTTTAAGGCCTTTCTGAAGCGGCCAAATATGTCTGTTGACTTCTGATGATGAAACCAAAAGAGCCTCGAGATGCCTTATAACCGCGGCATGTGAACCCTACAAGAAGCGGCGGCACAGGGCACCTGACATTAATACAAATCCATCATTTAAAACTGGGCGATTCGAACAGTTCCTAACCCTTAAACACAGCATGTGCACTTCTAACTAACTTAATGGAGCTGGGCCCTTCTCGAGAAGCCGCCACTTACGCAGCTACTCAAGAACGTCCCGATATTTTATGGACCCAGACGGTTCACTGCCGTGTTCACAAAAGTCCTCCACTGGTCCCTATCCTGAGCCAGATCAATCCAGCCCATACCATCCAATCATATCTCTTTAAGATCCATTTTAATATCCACCCACCTACGTCTTGATCTTCCTAGTGGTCTCTTTCCTTCTGACTTTCCCACCAGTATCCTATACGCATTCTGCCCCATTCGTGCTACATGCCCTCCCCACCTCATCCTCCTTCACTTGATCATTCTAATTATACTTGGAGAAGAGTACAAGTTATGAAGCTCCTCATTATGCAGTTTTCTCCAACCTCCTGTCACTTCATTTCTCTTCGGTCCAAATATTCTCCTCAACACCCTGTTCTCAAACGCCCTCAGTCTACGTTCCTCCCTTAATGTCAGAGACAAAGTTTCACACCCATACAGAATGAAAGGCAAAATTATAGCTCTGTATATTATAATTTATGAGTTCTTAGACAGCAGACGAAAAGACGAAAGGTCCTTAACTGAATGGTAACAAGCATTACCCGAGTTCAATCTCCTCTTAATTTCCCCCTGAATCAAATTCTGATGTGTTATTGTCGTTCCCAATGTTCGAAGTATATGCACTCCTACTGGCCAAAATTAATGAAAATCACGTGATTCTAAATAATGTATTCCCGCATCTGTAAGCCATCAGCTCCACAAACTCCACGGCCTACAATAAGCGGGCTGGTGCCCTCTGGACCCGATTCACAACGACAGAAATTGCTTTCTACTCAGATCTCCGGCTCCAAATCCAAGCTTCACGACATACGCCTATACTTTTAGTCCAAATGAAGCAATGTAAAGACGCGTCCGCTTCAGTTGCTCGCCAGGCTTCGGCGCGTTACTCGTAGTGTGTATAGGCTGTAGTCGTATTTTAATTTATTGGCTATAGTTTTTAAATTAAAGATTTGCTTGTGTCGTGACTTGTCATATCGTCCACATTACTCGCGAGCATAGCGAGTCACACGAGCACGAGTAATGTGGACGCGCCTTAATAATGCTCCAGTCCCAATTTACTCCTATTAGTCCTATTAAAGGAACCACGATAGCTCGGTCGGTATAGCGACTGATTACGGGCTGGAAAACCGAGGGGTCGGAGTGTGAGTCCCGATAGGATCAAGAATTTTCTCTTCTCGAAGTCGTTCAGACGGACTCTAGGGCCCACCCAGACTCCTATCCAATGGGTTCCGGGGCTTTTCCCCGGGTGTAAAGCGACCGGGGCGTGAAACTGACCACTCACCTCCAAATAATTCCGATGTCAAGAACACGTGGATCTGTATATATCCACGATGACATTGGTCGTGCGGTCTTCACCCGATCAAACGCTGGGATCGTGGATTTGAATCCCGCTGAAGGGGATTCTGTGTGCGTTTATTCTGTTTTGTGTTGTCCTGTGCAGGTAGCGTTTCACGAATGCCCTACGCTCCAGGTGGGAACAACAGGAAATAGATATAGTATACAGTCCTATAAAAAACCGACTCTTAATGATAAAACTAAATTTTACTTTAATTACTGCATCAATTAAGCCCCAAATGAAGATCGAAACAAAACCAATTAATTATGTCTATAATTCTACGTGGCCAGAGAACTTAGCAGATTTCATTCACAGTCAGCCTGAGACAATGGAAATGTGAAACTGACGCTAACAGACAGAAATGGTGAACGTAATTTTATGCGCTGCATTAAAATTCAAAAATAAACATCTCAGATTGAAACTTCGAAACTCTTGGATGTCGATTCGCCCTCGAGAGGGTTTCATTAATTATTGGCAAGCTTCATAAGTTTGTTACAAACTTCCACCCGTTTCTCTTTCGACTGGTAAGAGCAATTCGTACTGTGTCTAAGCATCGATTGAGGATGTCGTCATTAAAAACTTACTAGATTGTGTTTTCAACACGCAATTGGAACGAAACTCGCCTTACCGGCAATCTCGTGAAACAAACAAGGCTTTTCTCCTGCTAGATTGCCTATTCAAGACACGAAGCATACGCTGGTCACGGTAGCCGAGCGGCACTGTCTTCATTCGCTCGGAAGTCGGGATCGTGAGTTCGAATCCCACACAAGATTTGGATGTTATGTATGTGTATGTGTTTATTCTGTTTGTGTTGTCCTGCGGTCTGTAAAATGATCAAAACAGAAGAACAAACTTGGACACCGTAAGGTATGAGAGGAACGGATTAAGTAAGTGGGACATAAAATCCTATTTGTGTAATTTCTTTTTTTTTTTTTAAGGACACCTCCAAGGAGATTCTAAAGCCCGGAATTACTGGGCTTCCGGACTTTGTCCAACATCCGGTATTCTAGAAACTAGAAAACACAGCGTTTCGGAAACTGGATCTGTTTCCGTCCTCAGGTGAGGGAGGAGAAAGACACCATTTTGTTGGGGCCCTTAGAAAGAGCTAACCTTAATCACTGGTCCAGTATGTGTCTTTCCACACCCCCCACCCCCTTCAACTGAGGATGAAAACAGATCCAGCTTGTGTTTTCTATTTCTAGAATACCGGGCGATGAACAAAGTCTACTGATTTCCTACACCAAATCTAGACAACCGGGATAGCTCAGTAGGTGTAACGACGGGCTACGAGGCTGGCCGATCGGGGTTTAATACCTGGAAAGGGCAAGAGAATTTCCTCTACGACCAGACCAGCTCTAGAGCCTACCCAGCCTCGTACACAATGAATACCGGGGACTCTTTCTTTGGGAGTAAAGTGACAGGAGCCGCCCACGGTAGCCGAGCGGTCTAAGGCATGTACTGTCTTCGCTCGCTCGGAAACCGAGATCTTGGGTTCGAATCTCACACAAGGAATGGATGTTTGGTGTATGTGTTTATTCTGTGTTTGTGATGTCCTGTGTTTAGGCAGAGGCCTTGCAAGAAGCTAATCACCCGTCCAAGGCCAAAGGGGGCTGTAAAGCCGGTGGAAAAAAGTGGCAGGAATGTGAAGCTGACCATTTACCTCCATCTAGTGTGAAGATCAAGAAGAGTGGCGCTATATCTCGAGAGCTCCCCCCCCCCATGACGCCGCGTTCAATTAATTAAGCATAGGGACTAATTTACACCATACTTGTATGGCTGTTATTGCTTTGCGAAGACCTATCAATAGTTGCGTCAGCTGGCACTGGCCTCTAGCGTATTTGTGCGAAACATGTTCTATACATAATTGAAAAACCAATGGAAGCATGCATGTGGTAATCACGAAATTTCTGACTTGAGAACATTAACGCATTCTAATTTATTCCATTGCATCAGCATTAAATAACACTAAATAAATAACTTGACAACAGTTGCGTATGCTTTATCTTAAGACTCTATCGTCAACGAATTGCAATGGATTTTAAAGGAACTGGTCGTGACCTAACTGAGGTTCTACTTTCCTGATATAGGACTGAGGAAAACGAAGCATTTCAAGTCAGCATAGCCGGTGTCTAGACCGATACTTGAACCGAGCACGTAAAGATTAAAAGTCTGGAGCGTCACCGCTAAACTAAATTCCTCGGTGAGAAAAGTTTTAATTACAGGATATTCCAAGAAAAATATATCTTTCTCCGTAAACTGTTTTACAATACAATTCTGTTCAGTAACATTTTAGCGCAATGTTGAACATAAAATCAAGAAAACAAATAATTTATCCTACTCCTAATTTTCTTCCCTTTAAACTCCTAAAATCTTTCATGTTCGATGGCTTGGAACAAAAAGAACGCCGTGACAAGTATAAAATAAAGATACTGTCACATAGTATGTGTAAGCATAGATGGATTTTTTGATTGGTGACAAGATTTATTAACCTTTTCAACATTCAAGATTCGTGACTACACTTTATACATCACTGTCACACACAGACTAGTGTTCTCAGTCTATTAACATCTCCAGTAGCCGTTTCCTTGCAACGGATTTTTAACACAGGAATGATAACAGTCTCACTGAATTACAGACTCCAAATATCACATATAAAGTCTTCTCTTCACAGCCGGACTTTCAACTAAGCGCTGTTGCAACTTACTCTTCTCTTCACAGCCGGACTTTCAACTAAGCGCTGTTGCAACTTACTCTTCTCTTCACAGCCGGACTTTCAACTAAGCGCTGTTGCAACTTACTCTTCTCTTCACAGCCGGACTTTCAACTAAGCGCTGTTGCAACTTACTCTTCTCTTCACAGCCGGACTTTCAACTAAGCGCTGTTGCAACTTACTCTTCTCTTCACAGCCGGACTTTCAACTAAGCGCTGTTGCAACTTACTCTTCTCTTCACAGCCGGACTTTCAACTAAGCGCTGTTGCAACTTACTCTTCTCTTCACAGCCGGACTTTCAACTAAGCGCTGTTGCAACTTACTCTTCTCTTCACAGCCGGACTTTCAACTAAGCGCTGTTGCAACTTACTCTTCTCTTCACAGCCGGACTTTCAACTAAGCGCTGTTGCAACTTACTCTTCTCTTCAAAGCAGGACTTTCAACTAAGCGCTGTTGCAACTTACTCTTCTCTTCACAGCCGGACTTTCAACTAAGCGCTGTTGCAACTTACTCTTCTCTTCAAAGCAGCACTTTCAACTAAGCGCTGTTGCAACTTACTCTTCTCTTCACGGCCGGACTTACAACTAAGCGCTGTTGCAACTTACTCTTCTCTTCACGGCCTCCGCCACAGAACATAACTGAACTATTCCTTGAGCCTAAGAGAGACAGAAGTCCCAGTTTTCTCCCTTGCTTATAACATCTGCGCATGAACCACGCAGAAACACCCCGTTGTTGTAGTCAAACTGTTGCAGTATTAACAGTTTGCTGCCTAGCGACGGGAAGGTTTACCGAGCCGTTACCTAGTAAAGGAAGCTGTTTACAGCGTCACCGCTTAGAAACGGATCTATATGCCACAGTATTGATTTATGAAACAGGGAGACGAAGAGGAACATATCTTAGCCCCTTCCTTCCCCCTAGTCTCTTGCAGTACAAAAACCCTCTCTGTTGATCGCATCTTGGTTTCTTGAGCGTGGTGCAGGAAACACCACAACAATATTTACTTTTAATTTAGACTGGTTTAAGTTAATTTCGCTTGCAGTCTGCGTCTCAACTTCAGTAGTCTGCCAGCACATTACCGATGTGACCATAAATCCATTATGAGAAAATAATCACTCAGGTTCGTTCAGTTTAATTAAATGTTACAACAGATACTGTCATATTAATTCCCAAATTTACTGCTGTCGAAGTTCATGTCCTTGAAACAGGAAATGATTTACGAGAGCTGAAAGGGAAGGGGTGGAGGTAAAAAGAAAATAAAGGAGAGACGTGGGCATTTGCCATTATAAAGGGGCCAAGATTCTTAGAGAATGTTGGAGCCAAGGGGTAATGAATTATGCAAGTAAGTAAGTAAGTAAGTAACCCCACATTACATCAACAGGTTTAGTAATTTAAGCGCATAACTCAGGAACACATTATAGTCTTGTTAGATATGGGAAATTGCATAGCCGACATTTTTAAGACAAGAACTCTTTTGTCTTTCAGGTAACTAAGAAAAAATGCAGCGATGTTGTAAAATCTTCTGGGATATAACTATGTGTAGTCCATCTAAAGTCAACAGACGTTTCGGAGTAACATATCGCTTCAATATTCACGGTCGAATAAGCTGAGTAAGAAACTTCACGCTGGTTTATTGCTGGGCCTATTCTTCGACCCTGAAGATGGAGGCGATATGTTCCTCCGAAAAGTCGGCTGACTTTCAACGGACTACACGGCGTTATAACCACCGCTCTGACAACCTCGGACCCTACATACGTTGTTGTAATTGTTAATCATATATGGGGGTGTTGTCCTATGCAAAATGAGACAAAATGAGCCATGTTACATAGAGAAGCAGATCACTCATTCCACACACAGGCATACTAGAGTTTCCATGAACCAGCAAGCACATTTACAAGTTCAGCTCGAGCCGAAGGGGTTGGTGTAGCGCCAGTGACCTTGACTTACATTCGGTAGATGCTCCGTTCGAATCGGGACACTGGCATTCCTGACTGAGACTTTTTCCCTACCCCTCCAGGATAATGAGACAGCACCTCGATCAGGCTGCGATTGTTTCCTTCCAAATCCTTTCGAATTCATCATGCATCAGTCGTCCTATTGTCCTGGCCAGCGCAGTCTTTCTCGGGTCCGAGTCCCTTGGGACTCACGACCATATTATCTGTTATTGCGTTTCCATGGAAGTAACCCTTCCGGATTCAAACGCATGACAATATTTTACTGTCTCATATTTGAGACCTCCCTTTTCGTCGCCTCCTACGACTCTCAGGGTCACGGTGGGAGGTATTCGACCCCACCTCCACACGGGGGTGAACTGAATTCACGAATGCACTGCCGTTTATAACTGCCACAGAACCCAATAGAGAGGGTTCCATTACAGTTCTTCATGAATGCGTTGCCTCGGAAACCATGTGTTCATTCACAAGCAACGGCTTGGTTTCCTAAGTGTTTACAACTTTCACTTTCCGGATCCGTGGAAACCGTGTCAGTATACAATACGACACGTTGCACTGATATGGAGCCGTATCGGTAGTTCAATGACTGCACGTATTCCTATATATAACTGCCTGATGATGGTCTTGTACGGCCGAAACATGTAGCATGAATAAAGAGCAAATTGTAAAACATTAAAACTGAATATATTTGTGTTGACGGTTGTCATAATTCCTATATATATATATATATCTGGAACTCACAATAGGACGCAACCAATGAAAATCTTCATAGATATCTCATGGGAATGTTATCTCACATAAAGAACAAATTGGCTGCGTGAATATGTTCTATTCTCTGTGTGTACTGTTTCTTTTCCCTTGGGTTTTCTGCAATAAAACCATGATCACCTGTTACAAGGAATTGGGCCAGTTCTAAGCAGAATACATTTTAATGACACTAACGAACTTAGGCCAATCCTATGACACTTTATGCTGCATTCGATCGCTTTTATGGTCTCTCATTTTAATGCCAACCTATCACATTGCATATAACATTATCAAATATGTGGCTCTAACAACATAGTGGCGAGGTAACCATTCCATTTACTGCCAACAATTATATTTATTATGGCTCTACAGCCCTTTGTTGGGCCTTGGCCACTTTTTCAGTTTCTTATACACAGTCGGTAGGACTTCTTGGAAGGGAGATCAGCCAGTAGCAAGGCCGCTACCTACACACAGAACACAAACACAGAATAAACGCGAACAGACATCTATGCCTCGTGTGGGATTCGAACCCACGATTCCAGCGTTCGAGCGAGAGGAGACGGTTCATGTCTTAGACCGCACGGCCACTGTGATCGGCTGCTGCCAACAATTGCATTAGGTTAAATTACACTTATTTAGCTTTGCTTAACGTTTTGGATTTATTTTCTTGTTTATCAGGTTGACAGCTGCGTATAACTAGCGCAGATGTCTCGACTATAAACCCGTTATCCAAGTTTTGCATAGCCAATTATTCAAACAATGCAACAATAGCAATTTTTCATAGACAAGAATACTATTCGACAGAGGAAACATTAATCTGATTCTACAAAACTTCCTTCTGAAGGTCACGGCATCGTTGCCAACAAAGCTGACATATTACAATCGTTTTCACTTATGCTTCTTGTTGCTCGACTGCAGTTCAAACATTGATTGAAACGTTGTCACGAATGAAGGTAATTAAAGTCATGCGACGTAAGAGCTGTTCCGTGCATATAGGCTTCCTGCTAAACACGGAACCGACAGTGCATTGCATCCCCAGTGTGCCGGGTTTACAAGGCATTTTCATTATCACACCGTTCCACCAGCAGACACTTAAACTTTTGAAGCATCAAATTTATCTAGAAAACATACAAAATTTAGCTCAAACCTCACAGGAAACAAAAATGTGTCTCCTAATACTGTTCAAAGAAATAAAAATGTAAATATAAGGCTGTCCCTTTATTTAATTAATTAAGCACTATGCCATGCAGGGGGACAGGCGTAGCGTAGTAGGCTGAGGCACTGTGCCACCAGCCGGAAGGTTGCGGATTCTATTCCCGGTGACATCAGTGGATTTTTCAACTGACCTAATCCTTCCAGCG
This sequence comes from Cryptotermes secundus, assembly GCF_002891405.2. NCBI lineage: Eukaryota > Metazoa > Arthropoda > Insecta > Blattodea > Kalotermitidae > Cryptotermes > Cryptotermes secundus. Next base: position 72,147 of record NW_019738891.1, read on the forward strand.
CACTATGGCTCTGCGGGTGACTCAGTCCCTAACAGAAATGAGTACCAGGAATCTTCCTGGGGGTAAAGGGCGGCCGGCGCGTAAGGCTGACAACCTCACCGCCATCTGTGAGCTGACTGTCTAGCAAATAAGGAAGTCTCGACGTCACACAACCCTATGGGCCTCCACTGCCTGTTACAGGGATAGCTTTACCTCTACTATGCCATAAAGACATATATTATGGGGAAGTGGAGGTATACATCCGCCATTCTTGACCTACGCACTAGGTGGAGGTGAGTGGTCAGCTTACCGCCCCGGTCGCTTTACCCCCGGGTAAGTCGTCCCCCAGTATATATTTTATAATAGGCTGGGTGGGTCCCAGAGCCGGTCTGGACGCTGTGAAGAAAAGAAAAACTTGCCCCCTGTCGGGAATCTAATCCAGCCCATCGCTCTACCGACTGAGCTATCCCGACTCACGTTTAAAAAAATAATCACTTTTTAATCTGATGATCACAGGAAGTATATAAACAAAATCGTGGGCGAAGCAAGCTCCTTCAATTTAATTCAAGTGATACGTGTGGTAAGGACTGCTTTTCAAAGGGCCATGAAGTCGACATTTTCGACAGTTTAAGTCATTTAATTTATAATTTATAACAAACTTACATTTTGACGTAATATTTCTTTAGGTTCACAAATACTACAAAACTTTATACAGAAAGAAGGAAGTTTGTAACTGGCGAATATCTGTACTGTATGAAATCTCTTGCATGACTGTAGAGTGTACATTCGACAAAATGCCTACATGAAATCTAAATAATAAATGTTTACGAGGCTTAATGGTAGCATACATTTCAAAAGACTGCATGCAACTTCATACACAACTGTCACGTAATATACTGAGCGCAATGCGTACTTCCTTGCCGACGGACATGCCACACGAAACCGTCGGCATGGCCTTACAGACACAGTGTGCAGTCGTGCTTGGCTTCCCCAGTTTTTGAGACCCTCCAATCCAACTTCTCTATAAAAACAAAACAAAAAAACTAGAAACACACTGACCAGGTTCAAAGCAAAGTCATCCGAAGGAGAACGAGTGGACAGGAAGCACGTAAGTGCCTCTGCCCAACATCTCCTGTCATTTCTGTAACGCGCAATTCACGTCATAAGCATTCTTTAACCGGTGAAGCAAAGCTAAAAAGGAAGAAACAGAACATGTCGGTAGCCAACCACAACGCAGGTTCCGCGTCTCAGTCTCATGCTCTTGTTATAAGAACACAGATAAAGGAAAACGTCAAAAAGCAGCTGCGTCAAGCGAGAAACGGGCCGTGCCCTCTAGAAACTACTCGAGACCTGCGGTTTCACGTATCACAACTGTGATCTGAACTACATCTCTTCCTCCTTACACTAAAATTGCAGCACAAGTTAGGGTCGGGCTAGCTCAGTCGGTAGAGCGACAGGCTGGACGACCGGCATTCGAATCAGACATGAAGCAAGATTTTCCTCGCCTCCACAGCGTCCAGACGGGCCCTGGAGCCCACCCTGCCTCTATACAATGGGTAACGGGGGAGCTTCCTCTGGGGGTAAAGCAGCGGGGGCTTGAAACTCTCCACTCACCTTCATCCAGTGCCGAGGTCGAGTATAGTGGATCTATACCCCAACTCCCCGATAAGTTTTAATGGTGTGGTGCTTAATTAAGCACTGGGACCTCATATTTTTTTATATTTTTATTACAGTGCCCGTAATTAAAACTAGATTCTAGCAAAACAATGAGGGTGGCATAACCATTATAGTATCTGCTGTGCAGAAAGCGTGCTCGTACGTATGTTATTATTACGTAATTCTTCTGCCAAGAACTAGGTTGTTAGGTTCAGTTATACCAATCGCAACACACAGATACACTGCACGTGCATTTTACCTTTCACTTAATAATTTGTTACCTTTCGACTTTATAATAATCACTTCACAAATCGTAGCGCTCGTGATCATTATGCGACTAAACCGGTAATTATGAATAGCAACTACTAATTATATAGAATTACAGAAAACGGCAAATGTAATAAATTTCGTGACGATAATCACTTTCACAGGTAATTATGAGTAATTACTGTTTATTATTCATAATTAACAGCCGGTCACGGTAGCCGAGCAGTCTAAGACATTTACTGTCTTCGCTCGCTCGGAAGCCGGGATCATGGGTTCGAATCCACACAAGGCATGGATGTTTGTGTTGAACTGTGTTTAGGTAGAGGCCTTGCGACGAGCTGATCACCCGCCCAAGGAGCCCTACCGTTTATAAAATGACCGTGAAACTGAGAAATCAGCCTACGCTCCACATCGGGAGCGAGAGGGGAGAGAGAAATTCATAATTACCAACGTCCATTGGTAAATGTGATAAAAACCTACAATTCTCTTCAGGTTACCAATCCGTATTATCCTTCGAAACGCAGAGGTTGGTAACCCTGATATATACCAGCTTTGGTGAGTCTTCAAAAAACATTGATGCATTAAAGAGATGTCGCATCCAATAATGTTATGTACGCTCTTTATCACATTTACCAATAGACGTTGGTAATTACAAATGTAACCGGTAATTTTCATAATTACAGGTAAAAGTGAGGGCCACGGGGTGGCGTAGTTAGTTTGCGGCACTATGCTACACGCAGGAAGGTCGCGGGTTCGATTCCCGGTGAGGTCAGTGAATTTCTCAATTGACCTAATCATTCCAGCCGCACTATGGCCCTCGGGTTGACCCAGCCTCTAACAGAAATGAGTACCAAAAATCTTCCTGAGAGCAAAGGGCGGCAGGCGCGTAAGGCTGACCTCACCGCCATCCGTGAGCCGACTGTCTGGAAAATGTGGGACCCTCGACGTCTCACAACCATATGGGCCTCCACGGCCTGTTGCAGGGAGGCTTTCACTTTTTAATATTCACAATTAGCAATTACTTAGTTTCACGGTAACAATACGTCATCCTGCTTTCCTCAGAAGACGTACAGCATGTCAAGACTTGCGACATATGAAAGCACTGGTCCGAGTTTCAATAAAGCACAGAAATTGCCACTTCAATAAACACACTTTCTGCAAGCCAGAGGAAAAGAGACCAACTGGAAGACCAAGACGTAGGTGGGTTGATAACATTAAAATGGATCTTAGAGAGACAGGATGGGGTTCTATGGACTGGATTGATATGGCTCAGGATAGGGACCAGTGGAGGGCTCTTGCGAACACGGCAATGAACCTTCGGGTTCCATAAGATGCTGGGAAGTTCTCGAGTAGCTGCACAGTTGGCGGCTTCTCGAGAAGGGCTCAGATCCATGAAGATGCTGGGAAGTTCTCGAGTAGCTGCACAGTTGGCGGCTTCTCGAGAAGGGCTCAGATCCATGAAGTTAGTTAGTACCACCAGGTAAAGGTAGAAATCATCCCTGTAACAGGCCGTGGAGGCCCATAGGGTTGTGAGATGCCGAGGCTCGCACATTTTCTATACAATCGGCTCACAGATGGCGGTGAGGTCAGCCTTACGCCCCAGCCGTCCTTTAGCGCCAGGACGATTCCTGGTACTCATTTCTGTTAGACGCTGAGTCCATCCCAGGGCCATAGTTTGGCTGGAAGAATTAGGTAAATTGAAAAATCCAGTAACCTCGTCGGCAATCGAACACGCCACCTTCCGGCTTGTAGCATAGTGCCTCAGCCAACTACGCTACCGCGTGGCCCCTAGTGGCCCCTAGTGCCACCAGAGGATTACCAAATATGTCGAACATGTAGTGGTAACCAAAAAATTATGCTCGATGGTCACTTAGAGTAAAATTTAATTTTTACTGATCTCATAAATGATTATGTTATTTAGCGCCAATTCTCAGTATCACCAAAGCAACTGGTTCTGCTTGTTTGTGCTAGGATGAATGTCGTACGTCTTTTCAGCCATTCTGAACAGAGTATATCCCGGATAATGGGTTCCTCAAAATCCTATTACTGAACTGAGATGAAGCAGTTAATTCCTGCCTTCGAACCCATCTATGGTAGCTTCATACCGTGAGGGGGCGGGGGACGTGAAGGCTAAGGCGGCCAATGCGAGTCCTCCCCTGCCACAATCCTGACATCATCTTTCCGTGAACTACGCTAATGTTGAGGATCGAGCCACGTCAGTATTAGAATTATATATTGTAGAACGTAAATCCGTTGCCAACTAATGGCTCTATAAACAACGCCCGCTGCTAAAAAAAACATCGCATTACTATTTACGTTGCCCAAATAATGGCCATGAAAACATTTCATTTCGTCAGCAGAAAGCAACTAATTCCCTGGAGCTGAATTCTTCTTCAGAAACCAAAAGTAAACTTTTACCTACTCAAGAATTTCCCAACATTTTATAGACCCCGGACGTTCATTGCCGTGATCACAAGAGCCCACCGCTGGTCCCTTTCCCGAGACTGATGAATCCAATCCATATCGCACTATCCTGTCTGTCTGTCTATCTCTACTTATCTATCTATCTAATCTATCTATCTATTTACAGCCCGTCGCAAGGCCGCTACCTACAAACAGAACAATACAAACACAGAAAAAACGCATACAAACATCCATGCCTTGTGTGGGATTCGAACCCACAACCCAGTGTTCGAGCAGGACGGTTCATGATTTAGACCAATCGGCACACTGTCCTACTTCTCTTAAATGTTAATATTGTCCTCCAACCTATGTCTAGATCTTTCTATTAGTCTCTTTCCTTTTGGCGTTCCCGCTAAAATCTTATATGCATTCCTCTTCTCTCCCGTGCTTACTAGACGCCCTGCCCATCTAAACCCTCTTGCGCTTATCATTCTAATTATACTTGGAGAAGGATACGAGCCATAAAGCTCCTCTCTGTGCAGTTTTCTGGAGCCCTTTGTTATTTCACAGCAGAAAGCAACAGCACCAAAATTTAAATTCAGTAATAATACAGAAGAATGCAGACAGTAAATTGATAAGATTTGAGACAATAAATGGAAGAATAAATGTGAAAGCCAACTCATATGAATATCGAAACAAAATTGTGTTATAGACTAATGGCACGGTCTGATCTTCCATATGCATCACAGATCTGGAGAAAAAGAGGGAATAACATTACTGAAGCCGCTGAAATGCGCAGCAGAGCCACGCTGCGAGGTCAAGAAAATATTGCCATAGAAATAGTCACGTTACATGGGAGATATGTGAATCTCATGGCGGTGACTGTGACTTACAGCGTTCTTGAATGTGACGCCGTGTAGTCTCGTAGATATTGACCAGCATTTGCTGTTTCCATCTTTGTGATGGGTGGAATCAGTAGGATCCTCCGAAAAGGGTAAATACAAATCAGATTATATGGCATCACGTGTCTAAAGACAGTAAAAAAAATAAAGTTGTCTCTGTGCTTAACTAATTCTGTCTCTATTTTTCAAAACACAACGTTTCGGAGACTGGATTCTGTCTCAGAAACGTGTGTGTTTTGAAAAATAAACAGGACGGTTTTTAGATAAACACAAGACAATGGATAATGTCCAAAAACATAATACTTGTAGCAATGTACCACCGTCACAAACTTCTACACCTTGTTAGCCTCTTCCCGGTCAGCAACGTAGCGAAATGTTTGTGGCAATGTGTCTTACCTTGGACCGCTCCGGGCAGCAGTGCATAGCTGCGAAGACGTCATAGGAGTACATGGTGCCGAGCACGAGGGACGAACCGTCCCAGGGTGTGCTGCAATACACACAGCGGAGTGTGCGCCCGGGACCCCATCCTTCCAAACACGCCATGCACACCGCCGACAGGAACTGCGTCCGCCCTTCCAACTTCACCTGCACACAGAGCATATGTATCCCTTGAAACTCACACACAGTGACACCACGTGTTTCTTATTCGGGTGAAATTGCAGTTCTGTCTCAAATCAGAGAAACTAATTCGATATGGAAGGCAACTTGGAGTCACACATGAGAACAATCGTAGTTTTGTGTCTCGTAAGAGAGAAACGATGCCAGTCACAGTGGCATGAACAGTCTTCGGCCGCTCGAACACTGGGATGGTGGGTTCGAATCCCAATCGAGGTATGGATGTGTGTGCGTTTATTCTGTTTGTGTTGTTCTGTATGTAGGTAGAGGCCTTGCGACGGGCTGCTCTCCCTTCCACAATCACCTACAGGTTGTAGAGCTATAGTTAGATAGCAGAGAGGAATGACAGTTTCGTACGTGACAAGAGAACTGATCATTTTGTACAGTTCGAGAGTAAAGAGAAGCAGGTAGGATTTGAGGTGTTTATAAAGAGTTCTGTCTTCTGGGATATAAAGCCGTGCAGTCCGTTGAAAGTCAACAGACATTTCGGAAGAATTCAGAGTCCATGAATAAGCCAGGAAAGAAACCAGCGTGAGGTATAGGTAGCAAGCAAAGCTCTCATTATTCTTCGACCCTGAAGATGGAGACGAAATGTTCCTCCAAAATGTTATTTAAATTTCAACGGTATACACGGTGTTATATCCCCGAAGATAGAGCTCCTTGAAGACAAGTCTGTTTTTCGCGCCAGAAAAGGCAATTCCAAGCACAAGGCATGTCTTGTGTCTCAAGCGATAGAGGAAGGAAGACAAACAGGAAAGGTAAGAATAATAAGGAAAAAAAACGTAATTGTACTGCGTGAATGTAGTCCAATGTGATAAACTGGGAGTTTAGTTAATCTGTCCTCATAGTTCAGCTGTTTCATATACTTAATCTCTTTAAATATTTATTTATTTCCAGTTTATGAAACGGTATTCCTTATTTACCTCATTTCCTCTAATAATTTAAACTGTATTTCATGAAATGAGTCTCAGGACTACTATCTTCTCGAACAAACGCCATAGTCTCATAAAAGTTACCAACGTTTCAGAGAAACCTGCCTCATTTTCCAGATGAAAGTACTATTCATATGCACCGTCGGGAAAACCTCAATTCTCATATAATAAAAGTAAAATTATTCGAAATGGAAGACACACTCTGTTGCTTTTGTTTCATATTTATATTGGGTGACGTGGCATAATACATCTATAGTACTTCACTGTAAATAACCACGGACGNAAAGGCTCTAGAATATAACTCAACAAAGTCCCAAACACTATATATATATATATATGTGTGTGTGTGTGTGTGTATGTGGAGAGAACAAAATATTTATATAAAAATTGCTTCACAATATAACTCAATAAAACCTAAACTGAAGTAAATATATACCTACAGAAAGAACAAAAATACTTCTAAACATAACGGCATTCTAAAAATCTTTTTAACATTTTAACAAGGACTTATATGGTAGCATGATACCGCAATATACCAAACCGACAGACTATAGCCCACTGTGGACACTGCCTAATGTAAGCAGGAAGGCAGCTGACATTCAATTGCACAGCTGATAACGACAGAAACATGCAGCAGACAACGTAGAGTGCATCTACACAGAAGTTGCGCTGACGCTACGATATAACTTTTATCATCACAACAAATTCAGTTCACTAATGCCATATTTCGATATGAGAGTTTCTTTTTTTTAGATTCGCTTAGTGGTGGGGTGGAGTCCAACTGGGTCCATTCGGCACGGCGGCCACTGATTGGCCTATTGTGGCCTGCTCCGGGTGATTATGATGATGGAGAATTTGGTGGAATGAAGACTGGCAGGGGAAACCTAAGTACTCGGAGAAAACCCGCCCCAGCGCCACTTTGTCCACCACTAATCCTACTTGACCAGACCCGGGATCAAACCCGGGCCGCCGCGACTAACCGCTTGAGCTATGGCGCGGCCAATATGAGAGTTGAGTCTCCGTACTGCTGAACATCAGAACTACGTAACAAGAGCTTTCTGTTAGTAAGTCTGAAAGTTGGGCCGCGCCATAGCTCAAGCGGTTAGGCGCTGGCTTCGTCTCGTCAAGTGGGATTTCTGGTGGACAAAGTGGCGCTGGGGCCGGTTTTCTCAGAGTATTTCGGTTTCCCCTGTCAATCTTCATTCCACCAATTGCTCCACAATCACCCTCACCTATCATCTGGGGCTGGTACAACAGGCCAGAAGTGGCCGCAGTACAAGGGACTTAGTGCCACCCCAGTAGCAATAAAAAAAAGTCTGAAAGTTGAACTCCGCCAATAGACGCCATCCCGAGTTAGTCCCAATGCCTCTCATCTTCAGAATCTAGTTCTCTAAAATTAATCTTAATGTTATCCTCCTAGCTCGTTGTCGACGTTCCAAGAGGTTTCCCTACGAAAACAATGCATGCCTTTGATAAGACTGAAGCTCTAACAGCAATCAAACGTGATAACGCCGGAACCAGCCCCAATAATTCGAAGTCCCGAAGTGCTTCAAATCCAAATTAGCGCGGATGTTTGCTTGAGAAGTTCTATCCCTGTACGGCTTCGTCTCTCCAGCCTGCCGACACCTCCCTCAGTTCTGCCGGCCGGTCACAGTAGCCGCGCCGTCTAATGCATGAACTGTCTTCGCTCGCTCAAATGCTAGAATCGTGAGTTCGAATCACACTCATGGCATGAATGTTTGGGGTGTGTTTATGCGTTTATTCTGTGTTTGCGTTGTCCGGTGTTTAGGTAGAGGCCTTGTGATGAACTGATCACTCTTCCAAGAGGTCCTGCGGTCTGTGAAAAATGATTACGCAACTGATCAAGGGGTCTGGGCCCTGAATGGGCTGGAGGAGCCATTGAAAAAAAAACAATTTCTGCCGATCTGTACATCACACGAAGTTCACTGTTATGTTACAGGCATATCGAATCCATCCACAGTCATACTTGATAACTACATACCTTGCAGATCACAGTGACCGGGGTACGTGGTAGCGTCGTTGGTTGAGGCACTGTGCTAGAAGCCGGAAGGTCGCGGCCTCGAGACTTTTCAATTCATCTAATCCTCCAGCCGCACTATGGCACTGAGGTCGACTCAGCCTCTAACAGAAATGAGTACCAGGAATCTTCCTGGGGGGTAAAGGGCGGGCGGCGCGTAAGGTTGACCTCACCGCCATCTGTGAGCCGACTGTCTAGAGAAAATGTGGGAGTCTCGACGTCTCACAACCCTACGGACCTTCACGGTCTGATACAGGGATTGCTTAGGGATCGCAGCGGCCGCGCGATCTAAGGGCGCGTTTCCACGGGGCGTGACACGCTAGCGTGAGGCAGGTATTCGTGAGTACGACCCATGTGAACGAAGCGTCGTGGAAAATCTTATGACGTCACAGGCAAGAGTGAGGGCTCAATCTTCGTATCAGACATGTTTGATTTTCAGTCGTGATTTTGCCTCTACCATGTCTACACCGGATCGGGTCATAAAATTACAAGAAAGGGAAACTGTGCGGTTTTTGGAATTATATGCAGATGAACCAGTGCTGTATGATGCAAGCATGGAAAGTTACAGAGATAGAGACGTGAGAATGGCAGCGGCGAAGAGAATTTCCAATGCGCTCGCAATTCCTGGCTTTGGACCAAAGGAGGTGATGGCAAAATTTAAAAACTTGAGGAGTAGTTATTGTCATATATTGTCTCATATTAGTATCTGATTTTGCGACCAGTGGTGAAACGCGTTCCAGAAGGAAATCAAATTGGTCTTCAGACACTCGTAGTAAGTTCTTGAAATCATCTGGGTAACTATTTCTGAGTTCCATGTCAACCAAATTATGTGGCCCTAATTTCCTCTTTAGAATCCACTTCTGAACCCACCATCGCCTTTTCTTCCGTTTTCCTTTCATTTCCACCATCTGCTTCATTCTCTGCGCTAAAATAGCAGCAAAAACTGAACTCACAACAGCACAACTTTCTATGAGGAGCTCGTTCATGGTCGGCTTTCCGCGATCAACTGAATCACGTCTTCGT
>NW_019738891.1:84960-99285 GCF_002891405.2 Cryptotermes secundus
GAAGCCAGCGACTAACCGCTTGAGCTATGGCGCGGCCAATATGAGAGTTGAGTCTCCGTACTGCTGAACATCAGAACTACGTAACAAGAGCTTTCTGTTAGTAAGTCTGAAAGTTGGGCCGCGCCATAGCTCAAGCGGTTAGGCGCTGGCTTCGTCTCGTCAAGTGGGATTTCTGGTGGACAAAGTGGCGCTGGGGCCGGTTTTCTCAGAGTATTTCGGTTTCCCCTGTCAATCTTCATTCCACCAATTGCTCCACAATCACCCTCACCTATCATCTGGGGCTGGTACAACAGGCCAGAAGTGGCCGCAGTACAAGGGACTTAGTGCCACCCCAGTAGCAATAAAAAAAAGTCTGAAAGTTGAACTCCGCCAATAGACGCCATCCCGAGTTAGTCCCAATGCCTCTCATCTTCAGAATCTAGTTCTCTAAAATTAATCTTAATGTTATCCTCCTAGCTCGTTGTCGACGTTCCAAGAGGTTTCCCTACGAAAACAATGCATGCCTTTGATAAGACTGAAGCTCTAACAGCAATCAAACGTGATAACGCCGGAACCAGCCCCAATAATTCGAAGTCCCGAAGTGCTTCAAATCCAAATTAGCGCGGATGTTTGCTTGAGAAGTTCTATCCCTGTACGGCTTCGTCTCTCCAGCCTGCCGACACCTCCCTCAGTTCTGCCGGCCGGTCACAGTAGCCGCGCCGTCTAATGCATGAACTGTCTTCGCTCGCTCAAATGCTAGAATCGTGAGTTCGAATCACACTCATGGCATGAATGTTTGGGGTGTGTTTATGCGTTTATTCTGTGTTTGCGTTGTCCGGTGTTTAGGTAGAGGCCTTGTGATGAACTGATCACTCTTCCAAGAGGTCCTGCGGTCTGTGAAAAATGATTACGCAACTGATCAAGGGGTCTGGGCCCTGAATGGGCTGGAGGAGCCATTGAAAAAAAAACAATTTCTGCCGATCTGTACATCACACGAAGTTCACTGTTATGTTACAGGCATATCGAATCCATCCACAGTCATACTTGATAACTACATACCTTGCAGATCACAGTGACCGGGGTACGTGGTAGCGTCGTTGGTTGAGGCACTGTGCTAGAAGCCGGAAGGTCGCGGCCTCGAGACTTTTCAATTCATCTAATCCTCCAGCCGCACTATGGCACTGAGGTCGACTCAGCCTCTAACAGAAATGAGTACCAGGAATCTTCCTGGGGGGTAAAGGGCGGGCGGCGCGTAAGGTTGACCTCACCGCCATCTGTGAGCCGACTGTCTAGAGAAAATGTGGGAGTCTCGACGTCTCACAACCCTACGGACCTTCACGGTCTGATACAGGGATTGCTTAGGGATCGCAGCGGCCGCGCGATCTAAGGGCGCGTTTCCACGGGGCGTGACACGCTAGCGTGAGGCAGGTATTCGTGAGTACGACCCATGTGAACGAAGCGTCGTGGAAAATCTTATGACGTCACAGGCAAGAGTGAGGGCTCACGCTTCATATCAAACATGTTTGATTTTCAGTCGTGAGTTTGCCTCTACCATGTCTACACCGGATCGGGTGATAAAATTACGAGAAAGGGAAACTGTGCGGTTTTTGGAATTATATGCAGATGAACCAGATGAATTTACTAATTGTACTTTTTGGAACACGAAATAAAAATTCCAGACTCTTGAAAGAGTCTCCTGTGGCTAAATATCGTAAAGTCACTTGAAGTTTTGTTTTTGCACTTACTGCCTGTCTCATATTAGTATCTGATTTTGCGACCAGTGGTGAAACGCGTTCCAGAAGGAAATCAAATTGGTCTTCAGACACTCGTAGTAAGTTCTTGAAATCATCTGGGTAACTATTTCTGAGTTCCATGTCAACCAAATTATGTGGCCCTAATTTCCTCTTTAGAATCCACTTCCGAACCCACCATCGCCTTTTCTTCCGTTTTCCTTTCATTTCCACCATCTGCTTCATTCTCTGCGCTAAAATAGCAGCAAAAACTGAACTCACAACAGCACAACTTTCTATGAGGAGCTCGTTCATGGTCGGCTTTCCGCGATCAACTGAATCACGTCTTCGTGGACACTTCAGCCAGTGTGAACTACTCACGACCCACGACTGGTGGGTTCACGCCTGCAAATTCACGAAAGCAAGCACGAAAGCGTTGCACGCTTTCGTATCCACACCCCGTGGAAACGTAGCATAAGGCATGAAACGTCTTCGCCCGCTCGAACACTGGGGTAGTGCGTTCGAATCCCACACGAGGCATGGATATCTGTGTGCGTTTATTCTGTTTGGGTAGGAAGAGGACTTCCGACGGGCTGTGTATAGGATTAAGAAGCTGAAAAGCGGCGAAGACCCAAAAAAGGGCTGCCGAGCCACAGATATACGTTTATACTTCGCATTCCGAACAAACCAGACCCCAAACAAACAGAAAGGGAATCAAAACAAACAACGAAAGATAACCGAACAAACCAAAAATAAACATAAAATTGAAACACCAGCCAAAACAAATTTTTATACACACTGAGCAGTCCATTCAAGTAATCCGAGATAAAGATGATTATGATTGTGATAATTCAGTAGTAACACAGGTAAATATAAAGTTGTCGCTCTGCTGTCGCCGTTCAGGGAGTAAGGCTCCATTACCTCGTAATCACGGCACTAGATAGGATAGTGGCCAGCTTCACGTCTCGACAGCCTTATATCTGGCAGACAGCCAGTGATGCCCAATGGAGAGGAGGCTGGGTGGGGCCCACCGGTGCTTTAGACGTCGTGACCGCCACGAATGAAACCCGGGTCGTCCTACTCGTAGCCCCTCTCCTACTCACTGAACTATCCCCGGTCAAAGGACGGACATGATCACATGATCAGTATTATTATGGCGTCATATTACCAAACCGAATTGGTAGTAGTAGATGAAATGCTACTGACTCGCATTCAAGAGGTGCTGGGTTCGAATCTTGGCAGGGACAGTGGCCATCTGTAATTTTCTAAGTCCAGGTATATACAAGGATGGCTTAGGCATGATCGTTTCCTCCAAATTCTTTCCAGTTCATCATTCATCTATCCTACCATTCCACGCTATAGTCTAGCTACTGACAGCAGTGTTAAATAACTCACACGCAAAAATACTTAATCATAATCATTACTGCAATTGCGGTTCCATAAACCGGAATGACAGGACGGACCAGATTTACCACACCCCATGATGGCTTTGTATACAGTGCCGTTAGCTGTCGCATGAATCCTGCCCCTACTTTCAACACACACGCAGCGCCTAACAACGCAATTATTATGGACTACGTTTCGCTATAATAACAACATGAACATCAATTCGAAATGACCACAAATAACAGCCATCCGTTCTGTAACAAGTTCGCACCGCCGTGACGTGGCGCTCAAATCGCATCTAGCGGCAAACACGGGAAGAAGACTCGACTCCGTTTGTTTGCACGAGGAAAGGGCAGTGCGAAGGGCCGCTTGTCCTACGGGCGAGCGTATACATCCGTTAAAGCAATCGCTTTAACTTGACGAATGGGGTGACAAAATCCTTATAGCAGTTTGCCATAACACTTGGAAATCCTTGAGGTAAATATTTAGATGGTGGTCTTTTGGGTTGACACCGTACAAACTAGCTGATCCAGGATAGCTCAGTCAGTATAGCGACGGGCTACGAGCAGGACGGTCGGGGTTCGTTTCCCGGAAGAGGGAAGCGATTATTTTCTTCTCCCTAGTGTCCAGATTGGCTTCTTGGGCCCAATGGGTACGACTGAATCTTTCTCCGGGGGTAAAGAGGCTGGTGCGTGAAGCTGACCACTCATCTCTACCTAGCGTCGAGGTTAAGAACAGTGGAGCTATACCTCCAACACCCCATACGTCTTTATGGCGTGGTGCTTAATCAATTACGCACAGGGACAACTTTACATATAGGCTAGCACGTAGTTACCGATGTTTCACATTAACCTACTGCAGCCAGCTTCAAGGCACATGTTGGAAGTAACAAGTTCCTCCGCCGCGTCGGTAATACTGTACCAGACTAGACGGTGTCACAATCCAGAAGACTACAGTATCTCATAATGGGGACTCGGAATGCGTGCTTTTTTATTGCTAGTGGGGTGGGACTAAGTCCCTTGTACTGCGGCCACTTCTGGCCCATTGTACCAGCCCCAGATGATAGGTGAGGGTGATTGTGGAGCAATTGGTGGAATGAAGATTTGCTGGGGAAACCGAAGTACTCGGAGAAAACCTGCTCCAGCCTCACTTTGTCCACCACAAATCCCACTTGACCAGACCTAGAATCGAACCCGGGCCGCCGCGGTAGGAAGCCAGCGACTAACCGCTTGAGCTATGGCGCGGCCAGTGTGTGTGCTTACATTTACACAAGCACTAAAGAGAACAGCTCGCATTTACAATATTAGTATATAGTGTATATCAAGTTACGGCTAATCACAACATTGGCGATTTGTATGACTCAACGCGAAACATATGAACGGGCCAGTATTGAAGGACTAACGGTCCCTGGACATTTTCTTTTCAAATTAAGAACTTATATATTATAGGTCCCCCTCGTTGGTGTCTCCACCTTATCGTGGTGAGGGGGTTTGAGTATGCCAAGGACCCCGAGAGCTATACCAGCGGTAGCGTAGCTACTGGTAGGGCCTCCCTTGCTGGACAGGTCAAAGGGTAGGCATCAGACGAAGAGAGACACCAAAAACCAAAAACTGATGCCGGAAGCAGTGTCATCAGCAGCGACTTGAAGCACAGAGCAAATGATGCTCGAGATGGTTCAAGTTCGTATAGCAACAGGCGTGACCAGAGTGGTTTGAACGGCTGTTGTACTGCGATGTGGAAAGCAAATGGAAAAACTACCACATTATCACTTTTCCTGGATAGTCTCTTTCCAAAAACAGAAGATCGCATTAAGTGGAGGAACTGTTTTGGAAGAGGCTGTGGACCTGTCGTCTGACAGATTACTGATGAATGAGTATTAAAGGTAAAGTTGTTCCTCTACTTAGTGTGGTTGCTCTCCATTCTGAATTCAAGCCTAGGACCACCCAAATTAGAAGCGGGAAGCTGACCACTGAATAATATTCAGTTTGAAGCCTTAAACTAATAAATGCCTCATGACTGTCTGCGTTGAGAACAACATAAGAAGACATCATTAGAGCTAACGAACTTGCAGAGGTCACTGTTTAAATCTTCTGTCACAGTACTTCCTCAGAAAATGATAAAATTTTATATTACTGACTTTTTTTCTTTTTCCTTGGCACTACAGCCCCAGTGGGCCTAGGCCTACCTCCACGAACTTCTCCGTTCACATCGGCTTTTCTAGATCTTAAGACATTCGGTAGGACTCCTTGGGCGGGTGATCAGCTCGTCGCAAATTATTACTGACTACAAGTGATATTATTCACACACATTCTTTCAGTTTTAATTTGTGCATAGATAGCACCTAGGCTGGGGGCGGTCATGCAATACTTCAAAAATTGATCCATGTACGGTTCCCTGTACTAATTACTATTCCGTGGAGGTAGCCATTCTGAGAAATTGTGGTGTGGTGTAGGTGCAAAGGGGTGGAAAGCTTTTTGATTTAATTAAACCAAATTTCATAAATGTGTAACGTCAATGTTAAGTTTTAAAAATCGTGTCGATATCCCTGTGCTTAACTACTTAAGCACTACGCCATGAAGACGTAAAGGGAAGTGGATCTATAGATCCACATTTTCTTGATCTCGGCACTAACTGGAGGTGAGTGGCCCCAGAGCCGGTCTGGACGACGTGGAGAAGAGAAAATTCTTGACCCTACAGGGACTCTAACTGCAACCCCTCGGCCGTTCAGCCCGTAGCCAGTCGCTATACCGACTGAGCTATCGCGGGTCCTGACACTTTTTATATTAAGATTTTTACTCTTCTTCTTCCTTGACGGATTCGGCCCTCCGGCCTGTTCCCATTCAGAATTAAGCTTACAGAGAGTTCGTAGAACTCCTTGGACGGAGGATCAGTCCTGTCGCAAGGCCACTACCTACACAGGACAACACAAACACAGAATAAACGCAAATATCCATGCCTCGAGTGGAATTCGAACCCACGGTCCCAGTGTCTGAGAAAGCGAAGACATTTCATGTCTTACACTGAGCGACCGCCGATCACAGTGGCCCCGCGGTCTAAGGCATCAATTGTCTTCGCTCGCTCGAACGCTGGGATCGTGGGTTCGAATCCCATTAAAGGCGTGGATATTTGCGTTTATTCTGTTTGTGTTGTCCTGTGTAGGTAGTGGCCTTGCGACAGGACTGATCCTCGTCCAAGGAGTCCTGCTGGCTGTGTATAGGATTAAGAAACTGAAAAAGTGGCCAAGGTCCAATAAAGGACTGTAGAGCCGTAGAGAGATAGACACCGTCATACTTAAAAGGACACGAGCCCAGCCATAACATAAATGACGTTCTGAAGATGGCGTCACACAATATTCCAACACGGCAACATCAGGAGGAACATAAATTTATACGCAAACGAAAACAATAAAACTTCGTTGGATCTGAGGTTCTCACAGCAGAGGTTACTGAAGAGTACGGTCTTCTGGTTTGTAACGCCGTACAGTTCTGAAACCGCCAGACGTTTCGTAGTAACATAGTGGCTCCGTGTTTCGGCAACTTCAGCCCGCTTCTACTGGTTTCTTGCTAGGCTTACTCTTCGCCCTTAAGACTCCAGGTATACAAGTATGTTCCTCCTAAACGTCGGGATCTTTCCGAACTACACAGGGTTGCAACTCGAACACCGCACCGTACAAAATTCGTCTTCAAAGGTTTCACTAACAACTCGACAATTTCGGAACGAAAATTCTTAAAATCCTGGGCTCCACGAACTTGCTGTGTTTAACGGTGCTACTGTAACATCCACTGCTGGGGTGGGGATACAATACATGGGCTCTAAATATGCACGTTACTTGAAAATGACGACAGCTGATAACAAACAGATTATTTATGGCAGATCTACCAACTGGCAGAATTAGTACTGCCTGTAGTAAAGGCGTGCAGAGTTCAGTAGCGGCGCAACGCCCTGATGCAATAGCTAAGCGCTTATCTTCCTTCCCGTCGGTTGGTAGGACGGGTAAATTGCTGCTGGTCCTCGCCAGCAGAGTCAATCCTGGTTTCGGGTCCCGTCGGAACCGATGGCCGTACTTTCTTTTTCTTTCTAAGACTTTTACGTGTTTTAAAATTGGGCTTCCACTTTATCGAAAAGAGAGGTCTGGCTACAACTGGTCGCTCCCCTTCTACTGGGAGTGATTCAAACTCGCACTCAATCACTAACTGCCACTGTTCTCCCCTCCTACACACACCGCTCAGTCCGATTTTCCTCTCACTGCATATCAAGTATCCGATATGTCACGGACAGCACAGAAAACACTGCATCCAATTCTTCTACTGTTGCATATGTTTGTTGAAGCGAGAATGCTTTTACAAAGCCGTTGCCTAGCAACGTTACGGTGGTGGGCATAGATAGCGAGGTGATCTCATAAGCCTCTCCTTCTTTTCTTAAAAGGAAAATACGCTAAAACCAAGCACAAAGCGCAAAACCAATATTCATGCAGGGTAATTTGTAAGTCAAGATTTTTTTTTTTTCATTTTGAAAAAAGCCTGGCTGGTCCGCATCCAGCATGTTGGTGAGGACTTGTGCAAGCAAGGGACCTTAGAAGAAAAAAGAACAATGCGAGAGAGCACTATAAATGTTTACTCAGTTTCGCTTTGGTGGAAAAGACAACAAATCAAAACTATGGAGTGAGAGGAAGACAGAATGAAGATCAAACCTACAAACACAAACAAACTCAAACAAGCTGATAGTCTCAAAGTTTCCAATTAAGAAGACGCAAAAACGTTGAAGGAAGCCGGTAGGAGCGCCGGCAGAAGCACTACTCTTCGTTCAAACATTGGATTGCTCCATGTCTTGTTGCTGTGCCCCACACCCTCCTCACCTTCCTTCCGCCTTACGGTTAGATGTCCCTCAAACGCAACTCCCATCATTCCATTTTCGGAATCAAATGCCAAAGATCATACCGGGGAGCATACTCAAACCCTGAGTAAGTACTCTCAAAGTAGGAAGGAAGAACACTACACAGAGACTGGCACATCAAAGTGAAGGCTTCCTGCCACGTGCTGCCATCTCCAAAATATTCTCTCTCTCTCGGGACTGGTTACACAATGTTCAAAGACCTGATAAACGTGGAAGACAGGTTCGTGGGGAGCCATCATGAAACTTACCCGCAAATGTACGCTAATTCCTGCGCCTCTTACCCTACGAATCAATTCAGAACAAATTAATTCTTCGAAGCAAGGTCCTTCTTGAGAAGCTAACTGTGCCTAATACAATCAAGACATTCCCAACATGATATGAAACCTGAACTTTCGTTATCTTGTCAACAAGAGCGCGCCATTGCTCCCTATAGTGAGCCATCCGAATCCAGTATACACGTCCCATCGTGGTTAAGATGATTTTACTATTAAGCTCTCACATATGCCAAGGCGTTTTCCTAATTGGGTTCTTTCTTTTGGGTTTCCTTATCAAAAATGAATGCCTAGTAGCAAATCAACATGACATTCGCGAGGGGCACGCTGTAACGTAGTTGGTTGACACACTCTGCTACAAGCCGGAAGATTCGATTCCCGACGAGGTCATTGAATTTTACAACTGACCTAATCCTTCCAGCCGCACTATGGCCTGCGGCCGACTCAGCCTCTAACAGAAACGAGTACGAGGAATCTTCCTGGGAGTAAAGGGCGGCCGGCGCATCAGGCTGACAGCCTTACCACCACATGTGAGCCGACTGTCTATAGAGAAAATATGGGAGGCTAGACGTCTCACAACTCTATGGACCTGCCTTCACGGTCTGTTACAGGGGTAGCTTTACCTTTATCTTCATTCTTGCATCCAGTCTAAACTAAACGGGGTACTTTGGCCACGACGACCATAGTCATCACTAGCCCGATGGAGGCACGTCCGCCGTTAAAGGTTAATGACTTGGGACAACGCTAAATCAGCGCGAGCTAACAACGAAAACTGAATTAAAAACTTAGCGCCATCTGTGGAGCAAAACCTGAACACTCGAGACTAAAACCTCATGGAAAGCCACGAAGTGTCAGCTCACGCAGCTATTTAATCACTTGAGACCAAGCTCAATCAGCGCGAGTTGACAAGAAAAAGTGAAATAAATACTTAGCGCCATCTGTGGAGTAAAACATGAACACTCGAGACTAAACCTTCATGGAAAGCCACGAAGTGCCAGCCCAACCTTGATATCACGCAGCTACACATACACGCGTGAGCACAAAGCAGTTGATGTGACGTAACAAAAAGGCATTTCAAAACTAGAACAAGAATACATAATTTTGCTAACGCTATATAATATTGTTCCTGGAGAAAACTGCACAATGTGGAGCTTCATAACTTGCACTCTTCTCCAAGTATAATTAGTATGATCAAGTCAAGGAGGATGAGGTGGGCAGGTCATCTATTACAGCTATTTTATCACCACGGAAAGCGCTATTAGACTGGACGGGCGTGGGCCCAACAGCCAGTCTTGATGATGAGAAATCCTGTGTCATGTTCTGTGGGAATATACTGTGACATGTAAACCCACTGCTAACAGCTGTTGCTAAGGAACAGCTCTGCGGACATGCTGTTCCTCCAGCAATGAGAACATTGAATAATGGAAGAGACATGTTCTCTGTGGTCCGAGCCAGGGCTATATAATGAGGAAGTGCCGTGGAGGACTAGCAGCAATTTGGTAATCAGCCTGAACAGATAGAGGATTTGTATATAGTGAAAAAGGAATAATTTTCAATGACATGCTATATGTGCATACCTACACTTGACCAGGCCAAGCACACTCATGACCGACAAAGTCATCTTCTCATCAGAGAGGATGTTATAAAAGGACTATGACCGCAAAGATTCTGTTGAGTCTCAAGGGGCTTGACATCAAAACAAAGTGACTGGTGGTAAACCGCCACTCATAAAGTAAATCTTAAAAGCTGATGGTTCAGTCAGTTGAGAACTGCAGTTGTGGGAAGTGAGAAGCTGGTAGCTGAGGCCGGGGATAGTTCGGGAACCCAGAGGAAGTGGAAAATGTCTGCCACTGGAAGCTGTCACCAGGCAACGGCTAGTAAAGACTGAGAAGACTGTATATATGCTGTAGTTACAGTGATCTTTGGAGTGTGTAACTCAGTGAGACTGTCGTAGTTATTTGTAGTTACAAGCATAAATGTCCAATATCAAATCAGATGCTACCTGTCTTAGTTCGACAGTGTATTAACACAGTTTAATAAAATATTTGTAACATATCAAGACACCTGAAGATGGCCGTTTGGGGCCGAAACATGTAGTGCCCAGGTGTATAATGTTAAACTAAAAATTGAGTGCTGAATGTAAGAGTGTTGCAATATTGACGGATGATAAATAAATGACGTTAAGTTGAACAAGTGCAATGGGATGCTGAAATACAGAATCATAAATATTATGAACTTAAAGATTCCCACAGAGATGAATACATTGGAATCCCCATTTAACATGCCTCAATTGAACAGTTCCCCTCATTTAACATTCAACTTCAACAATCCCATGTCAATAACCTCAGTTTTAAATTACCTCCACGTAAGATTTACCCCAGTTCAGTGTTCAAACCTACTGCTCCCATAAGAAACCTTAAATGGGGGTTTCATAGAATTAAGATTATAGCCCTCTAGAATATGATGCTGTATAGTTTGGCAAATAAGTTTCAGCACACAGCTGTGATTTTATAGACAGGTACCTACATAATGAAATTGTTTGGGGTACAGGTACGTATCGAACCACACACCGTCACATGATAGAAGACTGTAATCTTAGGAATTAATATTATTGTATCTAATGTGACTAGTAAAGAGAAAAGTTTGGTATTAAATTATTTTATAGTGAAAAGGCTAAAAATTATTGTTGTTCTTTTCTCTAAACAACTCTTAAAAATATAATCCCATTTACAAGTTTATTGTAAGGAACAGTAAATCAAAGTGTGACAACACGTAAACAATATTCATACTTACAGAGTGTTGCCAATATGGCTGTAGTTAAGATTTAATGTTACTTTACAATTAGATTGTGTTATGGGAGATGATATACCACAATTACTCATGTAATGAATATATTTTCATACATTTTAAAGCATTGAATCCTGTTTTAGCCAGGGCCCATGAATAGCCTAGACTGAATCTTGTATTCCAGTTAAAGTTACTGGGATGTAATAGGGCTGCACTGGTGGGCATGTAGTTGTAGCCTGTAGTGTGGAATGTGTAGTTCTCACTAGTGTTGTAGTATACTGTAGTTGTAGTTATTGCTGTGGTATCCTGTAATTAATTGTGTGCAATACTACATTATGTTTGGAGATGCTACATGGATGCTAGTAGCCCTTGAGACCGGGTTATATCCTGACATCAGAGAAATGGGATTTAGTGTAAGTCTGTCTGAGAACCTAGCTATCAGTGTACATCAGCAAAGTATAAACAGTGACACATAAGTACTGGGACTGCGTCCTTCATTTCATATTATCCATGTTTTTTTTTAATTGCTAGCGGGGTGGGACTCAGTCCCTTGTACCGCGGCCACTTCTGGCCTACTGTACCAGCCCCAGATGATATATGAGGGTGATTATGGAGCAATTGGTGGAATGAAGATTGGCAGGGGAAACCGAAGTCTCGGAGAAAATCTGCCCCAGCGCCACTTTGTCCACCATAAATTCCACTTGACCAGACCCGGGATCGAACCCGGGCCGCCGCGGTGGGAAGCCAGCGACTAACCACTTGAGTTATGGCGTGACCCCATTATCCATGTTAAATGATGCTGATCATGACCAAATACATGACGAGAACACCTGATCTCCATATTCATCAGAATGGAAGCAGACATTTCTGTGATGCACTGGTAATCGATTTCACACTGACATGGGGGTTTGTCCAAGGAGGTTTTGTTTGTAGGAATGGAGATGGGTTGCAGGTGGGTTGGAAGTTAAACACATGAATCCGTGGTTTTTGTTGTCTTCTGCTCCATGCAGTCTTTCTGAACCAGTGTGGCAAGACACTGAATTGTTTTTATGCATTTAACGAAATGTTGTAACAGCAGTTCAGTCTAGTATCTCATGGATGTATGGTGAAGTTTGTTAAAATGTTTCTGTCCGGATATGCCTATGCATATCTTGGTGCCCAAGTTGTAATGACACTGACATGAAAGGTAAGTGAAATATATGTAATTCTTATTTGGAGGTCAGTGTTTGCTGTAAGGACGCGTGTACTATGTACCACTTGGATTGAAATAAAGGCTTAAAGCCCATGCTGGACTCTCCCTCATCCCAGTTTTCACACTGTGTATTTTGTAATAGTTTCTGGACTTCTGTTGATTATCTGTGCATGAAGTTTGCTCCTTGTGTTTTTGTCATTAATGTGTAATTTACTGTTTTATAGGATTTGGTTTGTTTCAAATCCCTCTTAAGTTGAATCCTGTCCTCGTAACCATTTTCAAATTGGTTCTGTTTACTTCCCCCCAGAATTTGCTTATCATTTAACCATCTCTTCATATTTGTATGCACTTTGGGTTTGAGCATTTAAACTTGTAATGGGCTATCAGCTGCAGCAGCAAAGCAATGTCAGGCAATGAGCTGAGTGACTACTGAGATTATACTTCGAGGGGACTTCGTCTGAGGCTACTGGTATCAGAATAGAATTATCTATTTTGGTTGTGTTCAGCACAAGAGTCAATTTGAATGTAGTGGATTTGCAATAGAAATTGTTTAGACATTCAGATTTGGCCATGGTGTATGAACACACAACATGTGTGAAGTGTGTTTTTGCTCTGTTCAGTACATTTCATGAGAAGTATAAAAGTCCCAAGTTGCTAGAAAATGAGATGGTGTGAAAATATGGGGGAGGGGAAATTGCAAATTAAATGCCAGTGATATTGTCCGTGGATGCACTTTGCCATAGGGAATATTAACTTTGTATTTAGGGAGGTGGGGTTTTGGAAATGTTGCATACCTATGTGATGCAGGCTGAGTAAGGAAGGCTTATAAGTAACACCTCAAATAGGGTCTGAACATGGAATTAATCTAAGGACTAGTGTACACTGTGGATTATCAGAATATTTTTAGGGGATGAACTTCGTGAGGTGTATTGAGGACAATAGTAAAGAACCAAGGACATGTCAGTCACGGGAGAGGAATATTAAGATGGATGTTGGGAGAAATGGAGCCAAGGGGGCGCGATCTGGGCAGGATTCTTTTATTATTATTTTTATTGGGGTGAGAGACCATTTGGTACTTCGGCTAGTTGTGGCTTATTGTACCAATCCTAGATAATGGTGATTGTAGAGAAATTGGAGGAACGAAGATTGGCAGGGGAAATCGAAGTACTTTGAGAAAATCTGCCCTAGCGCCACTTTGTGTCCACCACAAATCCCACGTGAAGAGGCCTGGGAAACTAGCACAGGAGTTGAGTAGTTCAGAATAAGGGAGAAGGAGTTCTGTGAGAAGAATGCAATGAGGTAGCGGGTGCCATGAATGGTAATTTCTTCGGTCACTGAGCAGCTGGGTGTAGAGAGTCAGCACAATGAATTTGGTCCTGATGTATGCCATCAGTGTAGAATTCCCTACCTGTAGACAATAATGAATTTCGTGGCCGTAAACGTACAGGTANAACTTTGTATTTAGGGAGGTGGGGTTTTGGAAATGTTGCATACCTATGTGATGCAGGCTGAGTAAGGAAGGCTTATAAGTAACACCTCAAATAGGGTCTGAACATGGAATTAATCTAAGGACTAGTGTACGCTGTGGATTATCAGAATATTTTTAGGGGATGAACTTCGTGAGGTGTATTGAGGACAATAGTAAAGAACCAAGGACATGTCAGTCACGGGAGAGGAATATTAAGATGGATGTTGGGAGAAATGGAGCCAAGGGGGCGCGATCTGGGCAGGATTCTTTTATTATTATTTTTATTGGGGTGAGAGACCATTTGGTACTTCGGCTAGTTGTGGCTTATTGTACCAATCCTAGATAATGGTGATTGTAGAGAAATTGGTGGAACGAAGATTGGCATGGGAAATCGAAGTACTTTGAGAAAATCTGCCCTAGCGCCACTTTGTGTCCACCACAAATCCCACGTGAAGATGCCTGGGAAACTAGCACAGGAGTTGAGTAGTTCAGAATAAGGGAGAATGAGTTCTGTGAGAAGAATGCAATGAGGTAGCGGGTGCCATGAAATGGTAATTTCTTCGGTCACTGAGCAGCTGTTTGTAGAGAGTCAGCACAATGAATTTGGTCCTGATGTAT